>NC_069507.1:239313452-239320952 GCF_027579735.1 Bombina bombina
GGAGAATGTTATATGGTCAGATGAAACCAAAGTAGAACTGTTTGGTAGAAACACAACTTGTCGTGTTTGGAGGAGAGAGAACACCATACCTACTGTGATGCATGGGGGTGGCAGCATCATGCTTTGGGGCTGTTTCTCTGCAAAGGGAATAGGACGACTGATCCGTGTACATGAAAGAATGAATAGGGCCATGTATCGTGAGATTTTGAGTGCAAACCTCCTTCCATCAGCAAGGGCATTGAAGATGAAACGTGGCTGGGTCTTTCAGCATGACAATGATCCCAAACACACCTCCTGGGCAACGAAGGAGTGGCTTTGTAAGAAGCATTTGAAGGTCCTGGAGTGGCCTAGCCAGTCTCCAGATCTCAACACCATAGAAAACCTTTGGAGGGAGTTGAAAGTCCATGTTGCCTAGCGACAGCCCCAAGACATCACTGCTCTAGAGGAGATCTGCATGCAGGAATGGGCCAACATACCAGCAACAGTGTGTGACAACCTTGTGAAGACTTACAGAAAACGTTTGACCTCTGTCATTGCCAACAAAGGATATATAACAAAGTAGTGAGATGAACTTTTGATATTGACCAAATACTTATTTTCCACCATAATTTGCAAATAAATTATTTCCAAATCAGACAATGTGATTGTCTGGATTTGTTTCCACATTTTGTCTCTCATAGTTGAGGTATACCTATGATGAAAATTACAGGCCTCTCTCCTCTTCTTAAGTGGGAGAACTTGCACAATTGGTGGCTGACTAAATACTTTTTTTCCCCACTGTATATAGTTTGAGGTTAAATGTTATATAAGTATATCCTTTTTAGAGGTCTTACATATGTGTAAATATTTACTAAAGTAACTAGAATTTATATATTTTATTTAATGTTATTAATGTTTTGATCTTGATTAGATATGAAATATATTTGAGAATTTACAGACAATCTGAACTTTATATTGATATTTGGAAGTCTTCAACAAGACAAATGTCTTTTAACCTTTGGGTGATTTTTCTTTATCTTTAAAGCCATATGAAAGCCAAAAATGCATGTGCCTTTAGCAGTCTATGGCAACAGTATAACACTACTAAACTAAACAATGCTGCAAACACAGCTGCCAAATGGCTAAAGACGTGCACATTCCTGAGCTCACCTAGGATTACTTTTTAACAAAGGATACCAAAAGAACTAAGCAAAATTGGTAATAGACGTAAATTGGAAGGTTGTTTAAAATATCATACTCTATCCAGTAAATTTAAGTTTAATTTTGACTTTACTGTCCCTTTAAACACATATTGGATTCAACTTTAAAAACTATTGACTCTAAATTAACTTTACTAGAAAATAACATAGCACTAGTTCACATCCCAAAATGTCTAGGTCCCAAACATTATGGGTGAAACCCAAAATATTTATTTTTCATGACTCAGATAGAGCAGGTAATTTTAAACAACTTTCTAATTCACATCTATTATTAAATTGCATTTGTTCTCTTGGTATCTTTTGTTGAAAAGCAGGAATGTAATCTCAGAAGCGTGCACGTGTCTGGAACACTATATGGCAGCAGTTTTTCAAGAATGTTATCCGTTTGCTAGAGCGCTAGATGGCAGCACTGTTTACTACCATTTAGTGCTCCCGACACCTACCTATGTATCTACTCAACAAGCAATACTATGAGAACAAAGCAAATTTGATAACTGAAGTAAATTGGAAACTTCTAAAAAAATTATATTATCTGTCTGAATCAAATTTTTTAGTTTCATATGCATTAAAAAAACAGTATATGGTCCCTGTCTTCTGCTGGAGACCAACTTCCTGTTTCTTGAAACAGTAGAGGGATATATATGCTTTGAACACTTGGTGGATATACTGAATAAGTAGCTTTTCCTTGTGCAATAAGTCTGGTACACGGAGCATACATGCATAGAATGCACGTCGCTAAGCAACCATAGGCTTATACAGTAGGAAGTGATGAGTCCCTCACAATGAACAATGAAATAAGAATCACTGTGATTGGTTTCTTGGCACTTTGCATTTAAGTTCAGAATCAGGATAATCCTGATTGGGAGAATGTTATATGGTCAGATGAAACCAAAGTAGAACTGTTTGGTAGAAACACAACTTGTCGTGTTTGGAGGAGAGAGAACACCATACCTACTGTGATGCATGGGGGTGGCAGCATCATGCTTTGGGGCTGTTTCTCTGCAAAGGGAATAGGACGACTGATCCGTGTACATGAAAGAATGAATAGGGCCATGTATCGTGAGATTTTGAGTTCAAACCTCCTTCCATCAGCAAGGGCATTGAAGATGAAACGTGGCTGGGTCTTTCAGCATGACAATGATCCCAAACACACCTCCTGGGCAACGAAGGAGTGGCTTTGTAAGAAGCATTTGAAGGTCCTGGAGTGGCCTAGCCAGTCTCCAGATCTCAACACCATAGAAAACCTTTGGAGGGAGTTGAAAGTCCATGTTGCCTAGCGACAGCCCCAAGACATCACTGCTCTAGAGGAGATCTGCATGCAGGAATGGGCCAACATACCAGCAACAGTGTGTGACAACCTTGTGAAGACTTACAGAAAACGTTTGACCTCTGTCATTGCCAACAAAGGATATATAACAAAGTAGTGAGATGAACTTTTGATATTGACCAAATACTTATTTTCCACCATAATTTGCAAATAAATTATTTCCAAATCAGACAATGTGATTGTCTGGATTTGTTTCCACATTTTGTCTCTCATAGTTGAGGTATACCTATGATGAAAATTACAGGCCTCTCTCCTCTTCTTAAGTGGGAGAACTTGCACAATTGGTGGCTGACTAAATACTTTTTTTCCCCACTGTATATAGTTTGAGGTTAAATGTTATATAAGTATATCCTTTTTAGAGGTCTTACATATGTGTAAATATTTACTAAAGTAACTAGAATTTATATATTTTATTTAATGTTATTAATGTTTTGATCTTGATTAGATATGAAATATATTTGAGAATTTACAGACAATCTGAACTTTATATTGATATTTGGAAGTCTTCAACAAGACAAATGTCTTTTAACCTTTGGGTGATTTTTCTTTATCTTTAAAGCCATATGAAAGCCAAAAATGCATGTGCCTTTAGCAGTCTATGGCAACAGTATAACACTACTAAACTAAACAATGCTGCAAACACAGCTGCCAAATGGCTAAAGACGTGCACATTCCTGAGCTCACCTAGGATTACTTTTTAACAAAGGATACCAAAAGAACTAAGCAAAATTGGTAATAGACGTAAATTGGAAGGTTGTTTAAAATATCATACTCTATCCAGTAAATTTAAGTTTAATTTTGACTTTACTGTCCCTTTAAACACATATTGGATTCAACTTTAAAAACTATTGACTCTAAATTAACTTTACTAGAAAATAACATAGCACTAGTTCACATCCCAAAATGTCTAGGTCCCAAACATTATGGGTGAAACCCAAAATATTTATTTTTCATGACTCAGATAGAGCAGGTAATTTTAAACAACTTTCTAATTCACATCTATTATTAAATTGCATTTGTTCTCTTGGTATCTTTTGTTGAAAAGCAGGAATGTAATCTCAGAAGTGTGCACGTGTCTGGAACACTATATGGCAGCAGTTTTTCAAGAATGTTATCCGTTTGCTAGAGCGCTAGATGGCAGCACTGTTTACTACCATTTAGTGCTCCCGACACCTACCTATGTATCTACTCAACAAGCAATACTATGAGAACAAAGCAAATTTGATAACTGAAGTAAATTGGAAACTTCTAAAAAAATTATATTATCTGTCTGAATCAAATTTTTTAGTTTCATATGCATTAAAAAACAGTATATGGTCCCTGTCTTCTGCTGGAGACCAACTTCCTGTTTCTTGAAACAGTAGAGGGATATATATGCTTTGAACACTTGGTGGATATACTGAATAAGTAGCTTTTCCTTGTGCAATAAGTCTGGTACACGGAGCATACATGCATAGAATGCACGTCGCTAAGCAACCATAGGCTTATACAGTAGGAAGTGATGAGTCCCTCACAATGAACAATGAAATAAGAATCACTGTGATTGGTTTCTTGGCACTTTGCATTTAAGTTCAGAATCAGGATAATCCTGAGGTTTCTATGAGAGTTAGGGTCTGCTGGTATTTAGATATATTACACTACAATATGTACTGGCTTGTTTCATTTGTTTGTTTCGCTATGAATCAGACTGTATTAGCTTAATCTCTGTATGTGTTGGACTTTTTGAATTGAATATCTTTTATTAATATGAAAACTATATTACAGATCCTAATTGTTAAAAGTAGAGACACAAAAGAAGTCTAATCAACATTTTGTCATACATCGAAAACCAGTAACTGAGATACATGTGAAACAAAGATATACGTTTAATGAGAAGATCCAAGAGAAATAGACAGCCATAGCCGCTGGGAGTCAGACTGACTGCCTCTCTGTGCCTTTCTAACTCTAATTAAACAGGATGATGAGATAATTTGTCTATCATGCTCTGGACATGCAAAATTATCTAAATGACCTTCTTTAATCATGCTACAAATATATTAGATAGCAATATGCTGTTGTCCCGCCAGCAGCCAAAGGTCTAACAAGACTACCTACCTGATCATTCATAACCATTAGTAGACAAATTGGTGACGTAACATTGTATAACTGAACTATTTGTGTGACACAGGGTAGGCTAAGCTTCTGCTGGAGATTCCACCAAACCTGTTGCCTTTTCTTCTGCGGGTTTTGTTCGCATAAGACTACTGGTTGTGTTTCAACTAAGTCATTTATTTTATCTGTGAGAAAACCTACCTGTTCCTATATTCAATGAATAATGGTTATAAAGCTCTCCAGAAATGAGCCACCCATAGATTTATCAAGGCCCGGGGGCCAGTGACAGGGACCAATGGCAGGTAACCTTTAAATGAGCATCTACACTTATCTAAGCATACATAAAGGGACACTAAAGGGATATTAAACCGTAAATGCTACACATCATGATGTATTTAAAGCAAAGATTAGAAAAGTTAAAATAATATGTAGCTGTATTTTTACCATTATATTAATTGTTTAAATAATCATAATGCAAGTGTAAAAGTTCAGTTTCCCTAGATTCTGTAAAGTACTGTTTTTAAACCTGTCCTTGTGCCTCCCTAACAGGCCAGATGTTCAGAATTATCTTGGATAAGTGCAGGTAAAAACATAAATTATGCTTACCTGATAATTTCCTTTTCTTCTGATGGAAAGAGTCCACAGCTGCATTCATTACTTTTGGGAAATAAGAACCTGGCCACCAGGAGGAGGCAAAGACACCCCAGTCAAAGGCTTAAATACTCCTCCCACTCCCCTCATCCCCCAGTCATTCTGCAGAGTAACAAGGAACAGTAGAAGAAATATCAGGGTGGAAAGGTGCCAGAAGAATATAAAGACGCCCCAAAGAAAATGACGGGTGGGGAGCTGTGGACTCTTTCCATCAGAAGAAAAGGAAATTATCAGGTAAGCATAATTTATGTTTTTCTTCTTAAATGGAAAAAGTCCACAGCTGCATTCATTACTTTGGGGAAACCAATACCCAAGCTATAGAGGACACTGAATGCCAAGACGGGAGGGTACAAAAGGTGGCCCCTACTGAGGGCACCAGACCTGAACCTCAATCCCACAAAGAATACCGCTTCAACCGAAGCCGAGAAAAAAGGTTTAAAAGGAAAAGCCCCAATGACACTGACTCGCAGCTAGTCCAGAGCCAAACAAGAGACCGCGAAACGGACTCAACTGAGCCAACAGTCCACCAAGAGACACCGTCTCCCACAGATGGTCCCCCACCAATCACCCCCCCACAAATGAAGGGGAAACCAGCCGAAATCCTCAAAGAGACGAGGCAAAGGAGGACTGAGGAAACCGAAAAGTCCCTTAATACAAAAAAAGAACACCTCCAAGAGTGGGTCCAGCTCACAGAGACCCAAACGGACCCAAACAGGGAAGGAGGCCACGCCGATACCAAGCGAAACCCGGGATACCACCGGGCACAGAGACAGAAAAGCCGTCTCCCCATCATCCTGCAAGCATGGACGCAACTAAAAGAGACAAATCTCTCCCAGCGCCAGTCCCTAGAACACCAAAGTATTCAACCGCGAAAGGCATGTAATAGACCCAGGTGAAAACCCTGAGACCACAACAGGACAACACAAAGGGAACTTGCAAGGAAAGGAGGGACCGCTCCAGGCAATCTAAGCCGCCGGACCTACTCACAAGTCCCTAAAGAGGGGAATACGAAGCCTCCACGAGGCCCCCCGAGAGGAGAGTACCCCTTCAGAACCCGAAGGAAGAGTTAACCCTCTCCTGTCAAAGGAACAAGGAGAAAGGAAACACCATCTCCTAGGAGACTGAGCTATCAGGATAGACACAGTGCAGCCTCCAGAGGAGACTGCGACCCTTAGACCGCTCTGACGTCCTGGCCTGCAGATCCACACTCAGCTGGATCAACCCAGCCACAGGAATTCAAAATAGGGAAACAAAAGAATCCGAAACTGGTACAGGAACGAGCGCAAGGTGGTACAGCCATCCCCCCAGAGTACAAGGCCAACCTGACTCAGAAAAACAGACAAGGCCATAGACCCAAGGATCTATCAATACACGGCCCCTCAGTCTGACATGGAACAAGCAAGATTCCAGGTAGAACTAAGTCCACCGTCCACTTCCCGACCAGGAGAAGCCCCTAGTAAGGACTCCGCCTCCCGAAGAAGAGAATATCCCCTAAAGAAAAAGGGGTAGCAGCCAGAAAGGCAAGAACCGCCCTCACGGCCCGAAGCCACTGGCTAAATAGGAGATAAGATCCCCAGCAAATGTCCTGGAAGGACCACAAGTAGTTCGCCTAACAGAGTCACCGTCAACCCATTCGCCTGCAGAGCAGAGAATCCACGTGTATCCTGGCAAACCAACCGGGAATTGCGACCCTAAGGCGCACCAGAAGACTGTAATCCAGCGCCAGCAGCGGGGTAGAATCCCACCAGTCTAGAGACGCAAGCCACCCAGCTAACCCCAGATGACATGGGTTACTCTGTGGCAAAGAGTATACTCCAATAGACCGAGGCAACCTTGACCTGGTCAGGTAGATGGAACAAGGACATAGCCCCATTTCCCAAAACCGTGGAACATCCCGACCAGCCCTGAGATCCAAAAACAAGGACTAACCAACGTCTGAAACACAGATCCCATAAAGGAGATCTAACCCACCCGCATACAATGGAAGAAGACCCAAGGTCTCATAACTCAGACCGACCTTACACGGCCTAGAGTAAGAGCCATATCTAGATACACTAGAAACAGCTTACACGCACCCCCTTAAAGGTGCCAAAACAGCAATAGGTTTCAAAATACAAAACCTTCTACATGCTGGACAAACCATACAAGCTGTTGGATCAAGTCCCATAGGACCATCCCGGGGGCCTAAAAATTGAAGGCCAAACAACTCAACCCGCGGCAACGGGGCACTAC
>NC_069507.1:239325952-239390952 GCF_027579735.1 Bombina bombina
GTGTTCATCTAGCTCTCAGTAGTGCAATGCTGTTCCTTCAGCAAAGGAGAACAAGAGAAGGAAGCAAATTTGATAATGCAAGTAAATTGGAAAGTTGTTTAAAATGTTCTATCTGAATCATGCAAGAAAATGTTGGGGTTTCCTTTCCCATTAAAAGAAAAAACAGCACTTTTTGCAATTTCAACACATGCACATGGATTTTTTATATATAAATATTATAATATGCAAAAATGTATTAAGAATTAAAAAAAATACTATAATTTCCCTTTAAGACAGGAAGAGAAATGACTTTTTCCCCCCAGAAAATGTTGTGTGCGCTCTTGTACTTTGGAATGGCTGAAAAAACAC
Source organism: Bombina bombina (assembly GCF_027579735.1). NCBI lineage: Eukaryota > Metazoa > Chordata > Amphibia > Anura > Bombinatoridae > Bombina > Bombina bombina. The sequence continues at coordinate 239,326,301 of NC_069507.1, forward strand.
TTAAAGATCTTTAATTAACATATAAATCCCTCCCACTATTTGACTATTATGCATTAATATAACAGCCGTACCTCGCACATCCTGTGCAATTATAGCATCTTCAGATATTTCTTGACATTCCCTAATATGTGTGTGGCTCATAATTACAGAATAATTATCTGACACAAAGCAACAAAGAGAGAGCAAATTAGCAATTTGATAGGAAAACAAAAGCTGAAAATAGCGTTATTATCTTGAAAGAGATCAGGTGAATGTTCTAAAATTGTAAAAAAAAACACTTTGATGTTATGAAAACTAAAGTTATTTTTAAAAGTGTTTCTTTACAATAACGGTGGTAGAAAACTATAAATTGTAAATAGACTTCCAGTTGAAGTGGTAGTACCAGTTTATGGAGAAAGAGAAATTTATAGATGTTTCATTAAAAAAAAAATTCTAAGAAAATGCCATTTTAATTTAAAGGGCAAGTAAACCTAGCAAATAATTTTATATAATTCTGCACATACGCTCCTGGCGCTACTGAGCAGGTCTTTTTTCTTCTCCAAAGCGCATCGCGGGCACACAGCCTACTCACAGCGCACCCGACCGCGCTATTGAACTCAATGTAGCTCGCTCCCGCTCTGGTCTGGTATGCCCATATGCGCTTAGAAGAAAACAGACCCGCTCAGTAGAGCCAGGAGCGGTGTTCTGTTTTCTTTGCAAGATATCCATTTAACCCTTCACTTTAGAAATCTGGCGCTAAGCTAATGGTATATAATTCTGCACTATGTGCAGAATTATATAACATTATTTGCTAGGTTTACTGCCCCTTTAAATTAAAACTAGGAGGAATTGCATAATTGTGCTTTACGGATTATGGTTCATAGTAAAACCTCCCTTGCTGGCAGGGAAAACCACGACAAGAAAAACTAGATTTATTTAGCTTAGCAACACTTTAAATAAAAAAAATTTAAAAATAGCCCTTGCAATGCCATGTCTGTGTGGTGATAGCACAACCTCTAAAGCTTCATCATTTCAAATTTCTTCCTCTAGGAACAACAAGGTGCGTGGTAGCTCTGAGACCACTGACAGGTCCTCGCTACTGACGCTAGTGTCAGATTTAAAGGTGCAGTAAGGCCAAATACAGAAGCATGAGACATCACATGACATCACATTACACAGAGCACTTTCCACTGAATGTTGTCTTTATAATCTATTCACTTTCAGTGGATTCTCTTCCTTTGTCAAAACCAGTTGTGGAGCTGTTGACTCCAGTCCATTCCTGACAATGAGTTTGCCGAGTCTTGTTATGGAAATCTCATGTTTATAACTCAGTCGGCTCCTGACTACAAATATTGCCAACTCCAGCATTCTCTTTTCAACCAAAACCCTCCCTAAGAGTTTGTCAAGCCTTCACAGACTGTTCTTAAAGGGAAATGAAACCAATCAGCAAATGCTACCCTGGGTGCTTTTTCAAATAAAGATACCAAGAGAATGAAGAAAATTTGCTTAAAATTGCATTCTCTATCTGAATCATGAAAGAAAAAAATTGGGTTTCATATCCCTTTAAAAATAAAAAAAAGTTATTTTTATATTTATACGTCAGAAATAATTAATATATACTCAAAAGATATGCGTGCAACATACAGTATATATATTTGAAGAAAATAAAATAAATTATGCTTACCAGATAATTTCCTTCCCTTCTGTACAAGGAGAGACCACAGCTGCATTCCTTACTTGTGGGAAATACAGAACCTGGCCACCAGGAGGAGGCAAAGACACCCCAGCCAAAGGCTTAAATACCTCCCCCACTTCCCTCATCCCCCAGTCATTCTGTCAAGGGAACAAGGAACAGTAGGAGAAATATCAGGGTGAAAAAGGTGCCAGAAGAAAAACAAATTAAATGTAGGGCCGCCCATCGGAGAACACGGGTGGGAGCTGTGGACTCTCCCTGTACAGAAGGAAAGGAAATTATCTGGTAAGCATAATTTATGTTTTCCTTCTTAATACAGGGAGAGTCCACAGCTGCATTCATTACTTGTGGGAAATTAAACCCAAGCTACAGAGGACACTGAATGGTAACTGGAGGGAAAGAAAAGGTGGCCCAAATCTGAGGGCACCACAGCCTGCAACAAACCCATTCTCCCGAAGGCTGCTTCAACAGAAAGAAAAAAGAAAAAGAATGCTAGGAGGACCAGATAGCTGACCAACAATCAGAACCATTGAGATCTCATGCCGGAAACCCAAGATGACGTCCCTGCTCTCAAACTGAGACATAACCTCTGAGGAGGCTAGTGTCCCGCTGACCCATAGGTCAAGCGAAAAAAACACTCCTCCACTAAAATAAAGAAGGCAACTAAGCCTCCATAGTCTAAAAAGAACAGCAAGGCCAGATTCCCTGATAGGAAAAAAGCAACTCCTTCCCCTATAAAAGGGAAATTACATATAAAATAAACTTTCACTGTGAACAAGATCACAAAACAAAGGCGCCTCCTAGTGTGATACAGTTAATGTAAAATGGATTAAATAAATGCCAGATAGATACTCACAAGTGGAGCAGCACCAAATTGTGCTAAGTGGGGCAGACTGGGAACTTGCAGTGTCCCAGCTCACTGTCACAGCATTAGTACCGGTGTCCCCAGTGTCCTCAGTGGATAAAATAGGCACAGACTCTCAGAAGAAATATAAAATCCACAATTTAATGGTGTATAAAATTCAGATGTCAACCATATGACTCTGCCATTAAAAATAAAGAATGCAACGCGTTTCTCAGGCTGCTGTCTGTTTCATCAGGCTTCTGTTCACATAATGAGAGTTCTGGCTTAAATATAACAAATAACCAATCCCTATGCTCTATTGGCTGACACACCTCTCAGGTGTATGGGTGCTTAATTAATCCCATTCAAGGTACTGGGGGTGTAGTCAGCGTATTTCTAAAACTCTGACATCATGTCAAACTCTGGTACACAATCATTACAAGTACATAAATACATATCATTCAATCACAACTTTAAAAAAATACCTAAATGGGAGTGTCATGTCAACACAATATAATTCATATATAAATCATTAAAAATACTTCTGTTTAGATCCCAATTATATTCTTATGTTAGTCCTAAAATATCCTATTGTTGTGGACTATTGTGCATATATCCAATCACATTTTATTGCATTTTGATTGTGAAATTCACTGCCCGTCCATTATTGCTGGAATTTAGGGGTACACAATATCCATATAAATTAACTTGCTGTTTGGTCCCTGTTGCGTTATGTAGTAAAGTGAGAATATTTGCTTACTAATGGGTTCATTAATACACTCATTATTAAACCAGGTAATGGGCCTATCCGTTTTTTAGGGATTTCTAATTTTTTAATGCTTAAAGCTATGTCCATTGTTATATATTTAAAACTGGATATTGGTAGAGATTGATAATTTAAATACCTTGATGTTCTACGAGCGGTTTTAATAATGCCAGCTCCGGGTTGCGTCTAATAGCAAACAGAAGGGAATTCCGTATACGTCACATTGAACAGGGAGATAACCTATTAGAGCTAGTGTCGTCAAATTACAATTTGAGCACGTGACTATTCTGATATATTCTAAACGCCCCTTCTATAGAGAGCCTACGTCTATTGGGAGTGATACTAATGTAACTTGCTCATGTGTGTAAAAAGCAATAAGTTGCAAACCTATATAACGCTACAACTCCTAAGTTTAATAAATATTGTGATAAAGTGATTACTATGTGCTAGAAGGTATTATGTAACCATCTCAATCTAGCTCATTAATGAATAGAAGTGTCTATTCAGTGTAGATAAATAAAAAGCTAAGCAGTGTTATGTGTAAATCAGCCAAAAATCAGCTGTGTGTTTTATAGAATGTGAGGATATATTCAGGATATAAAAAGTGACGTTATTTGCGTGCTCCATTAAGTGATGTATGTGAGACTATGGGCTGGTGTGTAAAAAGAGAAAGTATACGATTAATACTGATGTATAACTCTCTAATATAAGATGCTACTAATTGATGTATCTATTCTATAATATTATTAATATTTATAGAACTTAGGAGTTGTAGAGTTATATAGGTTTGCAACTTATTGCTTTTCACACACATGAGCAAGTTACATTAGTATCACTCCCAAAAGACGTAGGCTCTCTATAGAAGGGGCGTTTAGAATATATCAGAATAGTCACGTGCTCAAATTGTAATTTGACGACACTAGCTCTAATAGGTTATCTCCCTGTTCAATGTGACGTATACGGAATTCCCTTCCGTTTGCTATTAGAGGCAACCCGGAGCTGGCATTATTAAAACGGAGCAAGAAGAGGTAACATCGCTAAGGCCAAAGAGATGGCCATGCGGAACTGGGTAGCAACCTCTGGTTGAAACAAACCCTTTACAGGTGAAGGAGGAGCGGAACTCGGGAAAACTGCATATGTAGTAACAGAAGAATCTAGGGAACACACCTCACTGGATGAAGAATCCTCAGAGGCGGGTGGCTCAGTGGTCTCTAACATCTCAACATTGGTTGATGAGAACACCCTATTGCGGCACACAGAACATAATTGAGAGGGCTGGATTACCCGGGCCTCCTCACATTATACGCAGGTATCAAATTCTGTATCAGAGGGATCCCCCTCTAAAATATCATAATCCTCCATAACTTGTCTAAATTAAAGGGCCATGATACCCAAATGATGAAACACTTGAAAGTGTTGCAGCATAGCTGTAAAAAGCTGACTAGAATATATCACTATAAACATCTCTGTAAAAAAGAAAGATATTTTACCTCAAAATGTCCTAAGTATTCAAACCCCATTACAAAGGACTTTAAGCAGCAAATCAGTATGTCTGTCATGGGACAGGCAAGGGAGTGAGCTTCGTACTGTTATTTCCCTATTCAGTTTAAGGAAGTTTACTATGAAATCTCATGAGAGTTAAGTGAAATCTCATGAGATTACAGTAAAAGAGTTCATAACCTCAGCACTGCTGATTCTGATTGGCTGCTGTTCATTTCTTCACTCTCCTGAGCTGAGGAAATTGTGAGGTAAAAAATCTTCTTTTTTTACATAGAGATTCTCAGGTGATATTTTCCTGTCAGCTTTTTACAGTTATACTGCATCAGTTTCAAGTGATTTAGAATATGAGTATTATGTCCCTTTAAATTATAGAAAGAGAAAAAACAACTGGCACCTTATACTCCCCCCCCCCCCAATGGCTGGGGCACTCACCACCTCCTGTGACCCAGACAGTTAGAGAAGATGCTCCTCTCCGCAGACACTCGGTCAGGAATCAGAAGCGGGGGAGAAAACAAAACGTGACCACTCCCGTTCACATGGAGCTCATGTAGGACCGCCCCTGCTAAGGAAATGCGTGCCAGCTATATAAAGTACTGTGCAGCTCACACAAAATGAAAGATAACCTGTACGCTCCGTATCCGCCTATGAGCCCAAAAGCTACATAAGCAGTCGAAATCACATAACAAATATGATTAAAAACCCAACTGTTCAATAATCCTCCTTAGGAGATATTAACCCTTGATTCCATAAAGATAAAGGAGTCCCACTGAGACCCTGTCTTCTATCGTTAACATGTGTGTAAAAAATGAAACGATCTTACCGGAATCTATGCCGTGGAATAGCGACACGGTCCTTCAAGTTTGACAGATTGTAGCAGTGCTTCTGATATGGACCTGAGTGAAGGAAGCAGCAGCAGAAAGAGTCTGGATGGGTTCGCAGAAAGACTCTCCCTGCATCTCTAGACTCTAACATTCATCAATGCTCTGACAAGACTACTTTAAACTCCAGTCCAATTTCGAAGAGTAGATACTCTTCATAAGGAACTACTCAGAATCTTCTGACACTTCTCTGCCAACCTTCTGTGACAAAAGGCAAAGAATGACTGGGATATAAGGGAAGTAGGGGGAGAATTTAAGCCTTTGGCAGGGGTGTCTTTGCCTCCTCCTGGTGGCCAGGTTCAGTATTTCCCAACAGTAAGGAATGATGCCGTGGACTCTCCTCATATTAAGAAGGAAAAAAAGCACTAAGTAGTTGCTTATCTAAAATCATTGCAATATGCATTATTCATCTATTTAAATGGATTTTACCTTTTATTTCGTCCTCACACTACATTTGTGCAGTGTCCATTACTTCCTGACACAGCCCTACAAGGTTTATCTTAGCCTGATGTCATAAAACAGGCTGGTTACTATAAAGTGAATAGATAACAGGGAGTCATATTTGCTCGTGTGCAGAACTGACAGAATAAAACTTAGGTTTTAAAAATGCTCCACTCTTTATCACACTGAGAGAAGGGCTACACTCAGAATTCCTAAGTGCTTATTTTGCAATACAACATGTTATTTGTCGTCTCCCCCCCCCCCCCCCACTCCACAATCTGTTTCTTTTTATGTTTACATAGTTGTTTTTACCAAAGGAGCACTGTTTGATATCCCTCAATATTTAAAGGAATAGTTTAGTCAAAATTAAACTTTCATGATTCAGATAGAGCAAGCAATTTTAAGCAACTTTCTAATTTACTCCTATTATCAATTTTTAGTTCTCTTGGTATCTTTATTTGAAAAAGCAATAATGTAAGCATAGCAGCCAGCCCATTTTTGGTTCAGCACCTAGGTAACACTTTCTGATTGCTGTCGAAATGTAGCCACCAATCAGCAAACGCTACCCAGTTGCTGAACCAAAAATGGGCCGGCCCCAAAGCTTACATTTAAATAAAGATACCAAGAGAACAAAGAAAAATTGATAATAGGAGTAAATTAGAAAGATGCTTAAAAATGCATGTCCTATCTGAATCATGAACGTTTAAATTTTGACTAGACTATCCCTTTAATATCCATTTAATTGTTAGTTTACTTTGACTCTCCACAGGCATTTTCCGTCGTCCTTGCTATCGGTACCTAATATGGGTCCTGACAAAACATCTACACTACAATATATTATAATTCCAAGAATATATTTTTATTATTTATTTGCAAAGTGCAGCCAGATTCCATACGTTTATTAATGCCTATTTACTTTTAAATGTAAAAAACCCAAAACCATTCTGCTTAGTATAGCTGGAAACTAAATTATTTCAATATTTTCATTACAAAGAAAAGCTTTCTGTTATTAGCTTATTTTGGCACAAAAACTCTATGCATCTCAAGCTATTTAGAGACGTTTAACACTTGTGTTCCCACTAGCCTAGGACTTGCTTTGCGCCAACATAATTTAAATGAAAAACATATGGTTGCAAACACCCAGTGGTCCTGTAGCTTTATTCCTATGAGTGGGTTAACACTGTTAGTGTGGCACTGGAGAGGTTAACAGAGCTATGCTGAATAGAGTACAAATGTGAGAATTCATGATCTGACAGGGGTCACTTGCTGTTTATCTAACACATGTAGTGGAAAGAAAGGGCTGATTTAGAACGAGCAGACAAATCATTTTTATATGTGCACTTGCTAGGTCAAAAGCCACAGCAGCCCCTGACCTAGTTATTGGGAATAAGAAGTGTAATCAGAGGAACATACTGCTTATTTGTTACCTTAAGGTTAAGCTCTCAGTTCCTGTCTGTCACAGGCAGCATTCCCCTCTGTTAGCTGCACACACGCAATTCTACTGCACAACATATGTATTTACAAATGCACAGAAAAGATTTACCCAGGGCCGTCTTTAATATTGACTGGACCCCGGGCAAACATTTTCTTGGCCCCCCCCCTCCCATGCAATTTCGCTCTCCACCCCAACATCCCAAAAAACAACTAAATCAATTTTTTTTTTTTTTTTTTTTAAATTATTAGCCCAGCAGTGATCATCCACTGCTGGGCTAATCATTAAAAAAAATTGCAATATGTGAAACTGGACCTAAGCAGTACTAATAAGTAAATAAATATATAAATTCCTCCACTTTGGATTAAGTTAATATGCTTTTGAATGTGATTCTGGTGTGAGGTTAGCTGGTTAAAGAGATTTAGAGCAGCCAACAGGAGCAAAGCAAGGTAAAGACTGAGGCGGAAGCATAGAGGTGCAGTCAGATATAAGTTTACTGACTGGAACAGTAGAACTACTATGGGAAGCTGTAAAATCTGAAACAGAGAGAAATAAAAACTATAAAAATAAACCTTACCTTAATGTGTGAAGTATCAGCATGACACTATACATCAGCCACAGCAGCACATGTCACTACTTTGCTAGGAACAAGTTCCCTCTCATCCTGCACTAGACAATGCTGCATGGGGGAGGGGCATGTGTACACTCACTTATTCTTCCCACTGACACCTTTCTACAAAGCACTGTTTTCCTAACAAACTTCAGTTAGTTGACCTTAGAGCCACAGCAGAAAGAGCAGGGATAAGGGGACCAGCAGACTGCATGTTGTCTGCCCAAGGCTGCATGGATACAGACGAGTCACACAGCCTCAAGACTGAAGAGAGCAGTGTGTGCAGCTGCACAGATGCTCAAATCCTCATGTGCCTGACACTCCAGCTTTCGGCTGCATGCGCCTATAGTCATCCCTACCCAGAAACAATCCCCACCACCAGAGCAGTTACCTTGTAACAGTGGTAACCCCAGCAGGACCTTTTCTGATGCAGTGGGATTGACTGGATGCCTAGTTAGGGCTTAGCATCCAGTGCTGCACAGTGCACATCTAAAACAGCACATGGCACTAGCTTGGAATGTCACATGACATTGGCACGGTCTGGCACCTTTTCTCACAAATAAATATAAGCAGAGAACGTTTGACTGTGACAATATTAGGACTGACTGTGTGTGTCCCCCATGTTACATGACATCAGCAGTCTGCCCCTTTTGCCCTGTGTTAAAGACAGTCCTGGCTTTACCCCTAGGAAATCAGATATTTAATGTTGTTAACCAGTTCCATGCCAGACCTACTAACACCGGACAAACCATTTTTAAAACTATACCATATATAAAATATTTGAACACAAAATCTTGGGACACTTTGCAGTATGTATAGCAATCAAGTAAGTAGGTTGCTGAATTATTGACTATGATCACTGAAGGTTTCCATAGATCCACCCACTCTGCTACACCCTAAAACACTAAGGGCCAGATTACAAGTTGAGCGCAAAATTTGAAAGTGATATTTGCGCTCAATTTAGTAATACCATGCATGCAAATGTGCGCTGGTATTACAAGTGAGGTGCAATGCGAACGCGACCTCGAGAGTGCGCTTCTATGGGCTCCAATGGAAGCCTCCTTTTCATGCCGTTAGACACCGCATAAAAAGCAGCACAGCAAAGGGGGTAATTCGCACAGCGATGGGCAGCAAATGTAAATATATATGTATATGCACACATATTAACACCTAAATATATGTAAGCATATACATATATATTTACAGGAAACACACAGTTTCCATAGACCGCAATGTAAGAGCACTTTTCAGTGCCGTTACCCCCCCCCCCCAATCAGTTTCGTAAGAAACTAAAAGACCATTTATTTTTGGGGGCATTTGGGGCACTTTTAGAAAATTAATCAGAGATATGATCTCTGGTTCATTTTCAGAGCGCAAATTGCTATAGCACGCTCGTGGTAGCAATAACCAGCCACGTTTGCGGGCGTGAGATAAATTAGCACTCCACTTGTAATCTGGCTCTAAATGTAAATCGTACATTATATGTATAGAATATTAAATGTTGTATTATTTTTCTAGCTATAAACTGCAGGAGATCCACAGATGCAAGGTAGAAATGAGATAAATAGAGCATATTTTTAAAGTAAGGACAAAATCCAAGGCAAAAACCAGGACTGTCCCAGCAAAATCATGACAGGGTGCAAGTATGCTACAAAGTAAAATACCTACCAAATAAACTTAGCCTCAATTATAAGCTATTTGATCATTTTGGTTGCTCTAATGATTGTTAATTTATTTTTAAAGATATGTTCCTAGGAAAAGTTTTAACCAATCACCACAGAATATGCAAGAATTTTATGAAGTTGTAGTAAGAAAGTTAAATTATAAAGTAACAAGATAGAGAATTCTATCAACTAATTTGCTTCATTCTTTAGATATCATTTGTTGAATAAATAGCAATACACATGGTTGAGCCAATCACACGAGGCATCTATGTGCAGCCACCAACCAGCAGCTACTGAGACTATTTAAATATGTTTTTTATAAAAGGATATCAAGAGAATGATGCAAACGGCATGCTTTCTAAATCATGAAATAAATAATTTCGGTTTCATGTCCCTTTATTTTTTTTTAAATCATTTATTTATAATATATATAATATTATATTAGTAATTTGTTGTGATTTCATAAAGGTCTTTGTTGCTTGTCCACGTAGTGTATAGATAAAATTCTCTGTTTTGTTTTAAAACAGATTTCCTTCTTTTACTGAGTATTTAACACCTACAAAACGGTTAAACCCATAATCAAGCTGTCCACCATCTTTCTGTTCCAAATGAGCATATGACCAGAGACCAGAGCATATGCATGTATGCCTGCTTCTAATTGGCCTACTGGATGTATTATTATTTGGAATGCCACAGGAGCACACATTGTCTTTGTATTTAAATCTTATGTTGGGTGCTTCTGGCAATAAAGCACAGACAGGGCCACATTTTGCAGCATGTTCTTATAAACCAACTTCCAAAAGGTAAACACAATAATTGGGATTGATACATTAACCCTTCAGGCCGTTAGGACGTTCCATGCCGTCCTAACAGATAACGTGATTTCATTTTTACTAACAGTGTGAACACTATTGCCCCGCTACAAAGGGGTTAATCCTTTAGAAAAGAAACCCTATAAAAGCTTTTGGAGGACTGCTCTATATTAAAGAGACACTGAACCCAAATATTTTTTCTTTCATGATTCAGATAGAGCAGCAATTTTAAGTTACTTCCTCATTTACTCCTATTATCAATTTTTCTTTGTTCTATTTGTATCTTTATTTGAAAAAGCAGAAATGTAAGTTTACAAGCCGGCCCATTTTTGGTTCAGCACCCTTGATAGCGCTTGATGATTGGTGGCTACATTTAGCCACCAATCAGCAAGCGCTAACCAGGTGCTGAACCAAAGATGGGCCGGTTCCAAAGCTTTCATTCCTGCCTTTTTCAAATAAAGATACCAAGAGAACGAAGATCCCTTTAAGCTCCAATTTATACAATTTCAATATCTCACGTGCTTGTTCAAACCACTCTCTTCCAGGTGCATCTACCGACTCCCCCTTAATTGATTTGCACATACAAGTGCACAACAAATTGCTCCAATGTGCTAGAGCATTAAATTATTGCAAAGCACAAATGCACAACTAGGACTTAGATAAAGTCATCTGTCAAATGACAAGAGGAATGTGTGTGTAATCACCAGCTGACCAAGGTATGCTTTACATCAAAGGATACAAACAGAACAAGACTGCATACTGCATCTAAAGCATATTCCTTTAATTCAGATAATGCCCAGACATTTAGATCCTTCTGCAAGCAGCAAACACATTTCCGCTCACTCTCTCATCTATGACCTGAAAGACACTGATTCCATGAAAAAAGAGTCAGTCTGGGCCCTGTCTGGATGCTATTCTTTGTTGAAGAGATATCTAGGTAGGTGTCTAGAGGAAATAGTGCTGCGATCTAGTGATCTTGCATATGGGAAACATTCTTGCAAAACTATAGTGCTCTAGACACGTGCACGCTCCTGAGCTGATGTCCCTGCTTGACAACACAAGATACAAAGAAAACATTATAATAAAAGTATAAATAGAAGTAAACTAGAAGTTGTTTAAAACTGTATCTGAATCACAAAAGAAAAAAATGTGGCTTTCATGTCACGGTGAAAGAATATGAATTTATGCGCATTATTTTAATAACGTTTACATGGTACTCATAGTGAGTTAAGACATTCTGAAGGTAAATACTTTACAATCTTATGAACAATGTTTCTTTGTTCTCTTGCTATCTTTATTTAAAAAGCAGGAATGTGATGCATAGGAGCCGGCCCATTTTTGGTTGAGAACCTGGGTTATGCTTGCTTATTAGTGGGTAAATGTAAGCCTCCAATAAGCAACTGCTATCCATGGTGCTGAACCTAAAATGGACTGGCTGTTAAGATTTACATTCATGATTTTCAAATAAAGATAGCAAGGGAAAGAAGTAAAAATGATAATAGGAGTAAATTAGAAAGTTGCTTTAAATTGCATGCTCTATCTAAATCATGAAAGAAAAAATTTGGGTTCAGTGTCCCTTTAAATTAGTTAAATGTATATATTTATATATTTTCCCAATACATCAATTTTATAGGTGAATAATACAAAAATACAACAATAATGTCATAGACCATAAATCTCGCAACAACGGTTATAAGCTAAACTGGCATTATGGGGTCAAGGTTATGATTACAATACCTATGAAGTTAAATGAACACTGTTACGTACTGAAACACAGGCTCTGTCATTCTGATGTGTCTGATAGCTTTTATTGTAGGTCTTTGTGGAATTTAACATGAAAGGGACATGAAACAAACCTTGTCTGTCATTAAGATAGAGCATGGCATTTTAAATGACTTTCCAGTATCCCTCTATTATACATTTTGCTTCATTCTCTTGGTATCCTTTATTGAAGGAGCAGCAATGCACTACTGGGAGCTAGCTAAACACACCAATAAGCAAATGATAAGAGGCATTTATGTGAGGAAACCAATCATCAGCTAGTGCCCAGGTAAACCTACCTAGGTATGCTTTCAACAAAGGATACCAAGTAAAACAAGGCAAATTAGATAATAGAAGTACAATGGAAAGTTGTTTAAAATTGTATTGTCTACCTGAATCATGAAATAATATTTTTGGGTTTCATGTCCCTTGAAGCTTTACTTTACCCCCCCCCCCCCTCAATCATCAGAATTAATTACCAACATTAGTTAAAATGTATATATTTGTTTATTTTGTCACTAAATAACAATGTTATGAACTAATAATTCCTATGTATTCTCCTGTCAATGGGTGAGAACCATAATTATGTATATGAGAAATCATGTGCTGCCCCTTTAATACTCTCAATAACTGTGACACTTTGTGTATAAATAAACACAACGGTATTAGTTTAAATCGGTTGTCACACTTCTCTTATACTGTTCCTGTATTTAACAGTGATAAACTATGCACACAACAAATAAAAGAAAGAGACGCACTGCTTTATTTATACAATTCTAAAATGATTTGATCTATTTTAGGCAACTTTGTGAATCATAAAAAGTTATAACGTTTTTTTATTACACAATTTCTGCAAGTAACCAATAACAATAAAACCAACAAGTTTCGTCTGCACATAAGAATAGAGAATGACGACAACACGTATATCTAGCAAAGTCGTTTTAATACTAATAATAATAAAAAGGTTTATGAATAATTTGGGAGTTTGATATTTGCAAACAAACCCAATCTAGTCTGCTTCTATTCGTTGCATGAATTAGTATGAAGGTATTTCCCACACTTTGTGACCAACACATCTGGACTGCATTCCAATCAACAGCTGTAACTGAAGCGTACAGGAATCACATGCACTTTTTGGCTACCAGACCTGAGCATGGATTTTTCATTATTATTTAATGCTTGGAAAGGGGAGACATTGTTCAAAATAAAATTCGTCTTTGGTGGTAATTACTTTTGTATGCTTTTATATAAATCCCAACATTTACAGCATTTTCTATGTACCCCACAAAAATGCTTCTAAGTAGGATTTGCAGGACTCAATAAGCCATCTCTGGATTTAATTTGTCTAGGAATTATTTCCATCAACGTAGTCATTTCCTGAAAATTAAAGGTCTGTATGACCTTTAACCCAGGCAAAGCAGGAAAAGTTAACTAATACTGCTTGCATTATAAGTATAACGTGAAAATCTTTATATTTAACCCCTATTCTTTAGAATGCAGCATCAAATGGTGTGAGGGGCTGAAAATGTGTAGGGACCAAGGCAGTTGTTGTACAAGGGTCTTGAACAAATAGGAAAGTGATTGAAAACATATAAATCTGAAAAGGATTAAAACATATAACTTAAATTGTATCCCATAAAATATCTGCTACTGTTCTTTAACAAAATAATTATTATAACTGAAAAATGTAAGTTTGGAATGAAGATAACTAGGTTCAGTGGACAGCACATAAGAATTGCAAAATTTGGTTTATGAAATTAGCATCTGACAACATTTTAGTCGGACACTAAATTCTAGAGCTTGTTATGTATCCTACAGCTATTGAATGAAGAAAAAAAATAATTTAAAAAAACTATATACAGTCTATATTTAAAAAAATAAATAAATTATATATATATAGTATGTATATTGGTAACATAATAGGATCTAAAATAAGGATTTACAAACTTAATTTTAACTCCAAAATGTTGATTGTTTAAAAAGATAGATAACACCTTTATTACCCATTCCCCGGCTTTGCACAACCTCAACATTTCTGTCTGTTTCTAAGCCACTACTGACAGCCTCTTATCTCCTGCATTAGCTTTACAAAGCTAGACAGTGCTAATTCATGTGTGCCATATAGATAACATTGCACTCACTCCAGGACACAGCACTAATTGGCTAAAATTCAAGTCTGTAAACAGCCCTGAGATAAGGGGACAGTCTGCAGAGGCTTAGATACAAGGTAATCACAGAGGTAAAAAAGTATATTAATATAACTGTGTTAGTTATGCAAAACTGGGGAATGGGTAATAAAGGGATTATTTATATTTTTAAACAATACAAATTCTGGAGTAAACTGTCCCTTTAATGGAGCACAGCAAATGCGCAAAGTTAAAATTAAAAATTCATGGTTGAGATAGAACGTTATTTTAACCCCTTATGCCAATAGATGTAGGCACCACATCATACAGTACTTTGCCCACAGAGGCGTGTGTTGTGATTTCCGCTGTCTAAGCTGCAATCAGGGGGCAGAAGGCATCTGCCTTCATATGGTAAGGAACCATTGATCATGCTCCCTTACCATATGAAGCCAGATCACCGATGGCTATAGAGAGTGACACTGCCTGTGTCACTCTATGTAATGATCTTCTGTTGGTGCCGAGTGGGAGCAGTGGGAGGGAAGGAGGGATGCTGGATGGTGGCCCAGCGGAGGAGGGAGGTACAGACTTTACTACACTATGGAAAAAAATGTAAGGAAGGTAGGTATGGGGCCCTACACTACAGAAAATTGTTTGGAGGGAGGAGGTGAGACCCTACACTACATAAAAAATATATAATTGCATGGAGGGTAGAGGGATCCCTACACTACATATAAAAATGATAAAATAAAATATAATTTAAAATAATGATAATTTGCTACTGGCAGATTGGCTGCTTGGAAGAACCATGGTGAGGGACAGTGGTAGGTGGAGGGTAAGAGATGCTTTCAGCGGATCAGGGAGGGGAGGGTAAAGAGGTATCCCTACACTACAGACATTAAAACTTAATTGTATATACAGTATATACACTGGTATATATATACGTATCTATATATATATATATATATATATATATATATATATAATTTATATATAAACAAAAATCCCTAAACTGCATACTGTCTGCCCTTACCTAAAATGGTGATCACCGGGGGGAAGAAAGAGCTGTTTAGGAGGGATCAGGTTGGATTCAGGTGGTGGAAAGTTAATCCCTACACTAGAGGAAATATTAGCCTTACAAGCAAACTGATTAACTCCTTCACTGCTGGGAATTTCAGAAGTGTGGTGCGCAGCTGCAATAAGCGGCCTTCTAATTGCCAAAAAACAATGGAAATTACATGCATATTTGCTGTTTCTGAAGGGGACCATAGAGAAGCTTTTACAACCATTTTTCTTATGACTGCAGTAGTTATGTGCAAATAATTTCAGTGAGAAACCCAAAGTTTGCGAAAAAGTTAATTATTTTTTTATATATGATCATATATGGCGGCTAAATAGTGACACCAAATATGTCAAAATGGGCCTAGATCAATACCTTGGGTTGTCTATTTTAAAAATATATATAGATTTCTTAGATAAATTAAAAAAAAATAAAAAAATATGAAGGCTTTATTTCTGTTAAAACGGAATGGTAGCAAAAAGTATTTTCACTATTTTGGGCAAGTTTTTCTAGTTTCAAATGTACTTTTTCATTTGTTATCCTTTGTTGAAAAGCATAGCTAAGTAGGTTCAGGATCAGCAACGCACTACAAGGAGTTAGCCAACATAGCTGGTGAGCCAATGACAAGTGGCATGTGTGTAGCCACCAATCACTTTTATTGAAAAGTTAAACACATATGCAAGCAAAGTTGCAATAATAAAACAGTCTAACACAGAGAATTTTCTATTCTTACACTTTGTGCCTTTAATCTAATGATGTGAAATGCATAACATGCCCTTAAACCTACAGCTTAGTGTCTTTTTAAAAATGAAACATGCAATGGCTGTATGGATACAGGTCAATCCAGAGCAGTGTGGGGTTAGGGAGATTCCTAAGAGAAAATTGGGCATGAATGAAGTGAGGAGGAGCGGAGGACGGATCTTCCAATTTGTTGTGCAAATTGTAAGGGGTGAAGCAGTGACCTCCTTCCCTTAAAGGGACATTCAACTCAAATTTAATTCCCAATAAAATGTTTAATTATGCATACTAAACAGAAAATAAATGGCATTTTAATGTCTGTACCCATTAAGAACAACTTCACTATCCAGTAAAATACCTATTAACTTTTTTATTCAAATTTAAAAATAACAGATTTATCACTAAAAGGTATCACTAACTGCAACCGACATACATTCTCCTAGAAACAGTAGTTAGTATTCTTTACTTATAATTTCTGGTATTTTTATGCAGCTTGTTAAAAAACCTCAGTCTATTCTCTGTGCTAAACTGTTAATAAAAGTAATATTTTTAACTGTGATCTGCAGGTAATATTTTTGCATGCCCCTCTAACAGTGAATGGTTAAACATATATATTTAAAATGTGTCTCTTTGTATGATGAACTGTAAGACTGGAATGGAATATAGCGTCGTAAGGCTAAGCTTTTGATTCGCTATGTGACATGCTTTCATAGTAATCGTTCACTGCTGAACCAGATCCTAGGCTTTAACGAGTTAAATCCGGGAGATATATTTCTGACAAGTTTGTATTCCTACTTATGACAGATCTGCTTTACTCTCCAGAACCCTGTCTCTTTTTCAGCGGGTGATTCATCGCATTATAGATTTCTGAACTTGGCTGCGATAACTCAAAACTGATTTTGCTGCAGGCTTTTTTGCTTCCAGTGGGATAAAGTTTTTTTTTAATCACTGCAAGAAGTGCTGTGTTCTGCTGCAAGAAAAAGTCAAAGCAACCAGAGACTCTGAGCACTTTCCTAATTCTGTAATCCAAAGTACTTTTTTTTTCGGTTTTGTTCCACAAGATTCTGCAGGTATTGCTGTTCGCCTTGGGAAACGCATTGATTTGCCCGACAATATTTCAATATAAAGTTTGTGCTCAAATACAAATTAAGTTATTAGCAGAAGATGATAGAGAAAAATGATTGCAGTGCAACTGTGCTGTCATGGTTTGAGTTCAAACAACAGTTCCATATGGGAAGCTAAAAAGTTTTTAAAAGGCGCAACAAATTTAGCTGATATCTTATTGAATGAGCATGAAAATTAAAGGGATACTAAACCCAATTTTTTTGTTTCATGATTCAGATAGAGCATGCAATTTTAAACAACTACTTTACTCCTATTATCAATTTTGCTTAATTATCTTGCTATCTTTGTTTGAAAAAGCAGAAATGTAAGGTTAGGAGCCGGCCCATTTTTGGTTCAGCACCTGGGTGGCGCTTGCTGATTGGTGGCTAAATAGGGCATGCAATTTTAAACAACTTTCCAATTTACTTTTATCATCAAATTTGTTTTGTTCTCTTGGTATTCTTTGGTAGGCTCATAAACTGATTTCTAAGCCCTTGAAGGCCGCCTCTTATCTCAGTGCAGTTTGACAGGTTTTCACAGTTAGACACTGCTAGTTAATGTGCCCCATATAGATAACAATGTACTCACTCCCATGAAGTTATTTATGAGTCAGCACTGATTGGCTAAAATGCAAGACTGTCAAAATAACTGAGATAAGGGGCAGTCAGCAGAGGCTTAGATACAAGGTAATTACAGAGATAAAATGTATATTAATATAACCATGTAGGCTGTGCAAAACTGGGGGATGGGTAATAAGAGGATTATCTATCTTTTTGAACAATAAGCATTTTCAAGTAGACTGTCCCTTTAATTTTAAAATAAGTTTATTTTATGTGAGGAATAATGTGGTTTAAAAAAGGGCTTGATAAGTAATGGGTGCCAGGTTGCCATGGTGTTTAACAATGATACCACCTGATGAAACACTTTTTTTCAAAAAAGGGTTTTTACTGTTTTAAAGGGACAGGAAAGTAAAAAAAAAAAAAAATCTTTCATGATTTAAATAGGGCATGCCATTTTAAACAACTTTCCAATTTACTTTTATTACCAATTTTGCTTTGTTCTGCTTGTATTCTTAGTTGAAAGCTAAATCTAGGAGGTTCATGTGTTAATTTCTTAGACCTTGAAGACTGCCTCAAATCTGAAAGCATTTTGACAGTTTTTCCCCACTAGAGGGTGTTAGTTCATGTGTTTCACATAGATAACATGAAGCTCAGGCACGTGAAGCTCCTATGAGTCAGCACTGATTGGCTAAAAATGCGAGTCTGTCAAAAGAACTGAAATAAGGGGGCAGTTTGCAAAGGCATAGATACAAGGTAATCACAGAGGTAAAAAGTATATTATTATAACAGTGTTGGTTTTGCAAAATTGGGGAATGGGTAATAAAGGGATTATCTACCTTTTTAAACAACAAAAATCTGGTGTTTACTGTCCCTTTAAGTATTCTAATAAATGCCCTATGCTATTTTGGGAATTAAAAAACAAAAACAAACTGTTTGAGTACTTGGTACTTAAGACGGAAGCTCAAGTTATTATACAGGATCCACGTGGTGAATTTTCAGAGGGAGCGAGCTGGGTGGCTCCTAATGCGCCCATGCTATGCTGTTTGCACTTTATAGTGAGCTACAAACTGTGAGTATATGTGCTCTGTGTGTGGATCTGACCTGGAAATTTCCTTGTGCCTGAAATAGTGTGTCACTGGAGCACATTATTATTTTCTTTCTTCCATATGTTAAACAATGGAACCCTGCTTACTAGTAGATTGGTTTCTTGGTTATGTCGAGTGGTGCCAGTTCCAACAATGTGAATCCAGAAACAGTACTCTAAACCCCCTGGCTCTCTATTCACACACCTGGGGAACACACAGAGGTTGTGGGCATGCAGGTTCCTTACCCGTCAGTGTCTGGAAGTGAGCCTCCAGTGCAGCAGTGTTTACATGCACAACATTGTTACCGACCATCTTCCCATACATCTCTATCCCCTTCACTACTTACTAAAGAAAGCAAACCCTAGTTATTATAATTATTTGTAAAACAAATTTTCCTGTATTACAAAAAATATATATAGTTTTTGTTTTGTTTATATGCATGTGAGGCATGTCACAATCCATCAATAATCACCCAGTAAGCAATCAGTCCTTAAAGGGACATTGTACACTAGATTCAATAAACGATACCAAGAGAATAAAACTGCTATTAGAAGTAAATTAAAAAGTTGTTTAGAAATATATGTTCTATCTGAATCATAAAGGAAACATTTTGTGTTTCATGTCCCTTTAATGCAGAACACTCACAAGTCACTGAAATCACTTGGTTCCATCCACTCACACATGCAATAAAAAAACTAAGTTGTTTCCGTTAATTCAGTTAAAGCCGCATTACTCTAACATCTTATGAAGTTCTGGGTACTGGTTAAAGGCTTCGCTGTACACAGCAATACACTCTCTATAAGTGAAACTGGACAGGCCTGTTGCAGCAATTGTGATATGGTTAAATAACAAACTCAGCGCCAACTGAATGACAGGCAAAATAGGATTAGCGAATGGGTGTGACGGTAATTGCAGAGCAAGGTTTGGCATGTTTTTTCATAAACTGATTTGCATTGAGGCAGTAAGCCAAGATACTGAAAAACTCCAGCATTCTAATGGCACCTATTGTTTATGCACATCTATAGCACAGGTCAGAGGGAACACACATACTTATGCAGTAACTCCATGTCTCATATGGGGCGCTAACCTTCAGCCCAGTTCATGAGTCCTCAATAAAGCAATCTGTGAAGCCTCAGGGAACAACTTATCATTGGATAGGAAGAAGCAGAGAGGTGCAGTTCTGCTTTATCAATGCATGAACACTGACTTCATAGAAATCCCTCCCTTTTCTACTTTTGGCATTACAAACAATACAAAAAGCCAATGATGTGTAATGCATAGAATAGTGATTAAAGGGACATACAAATGAAAAACTAAAATGTCCTAATGCATTAGACCTAAGTCTCTTTTATATTGCTATGTGCTTAAAGGGACATAATACTCATATACTAAATCACTTAAAAGTGATGCAGCAGAGCTGTAAACAGCTGACAGGAAAATATCACCTGAACATCTCTATGTAAAAAAGGGAAGATGTTTTACCTCAATAGCCAATCAGCATCAGCAGTGCTGAGGTCATGCTATGCTTTACTGTGATCTCTTGAGATTTCATAGTAAACTTCCTTAAACTGAGTAGGGAGATAACATGACTGTGCCTGCATATGCCAGATGTACGCTCCCTTGCCAGGCCTAGTCCCTTTACAATAGGGTGTGAATACTTAGGAACATTTGAGGTAAAATATCTTCCTTTTTTTACAAAGAGATGTAAAGGTGATAAATTCTTGTCAGCTTTTTTTTTTGTTGCAAAGGGGTTAAACACATAGTCGACTTCTGAGCAGCAATGCACTACTGGGCAAGCTGAATTCATCTGGTGAGCCAAACGCAAAAGGAATATGTGCTTAGTCACCAATCAGCAGCTAGATCCCAGTAGTGCATTGCAGCTCCTGAGCCTACCTAGGTATGCTTTTCAATGAATTATACCAACAGAACAAAGTTAATTTGGTAACAGAAGTAAAATTAAAAATCTCTTTATCTGAATCATGATAGCTTACTTTAACTCCTCACCTGCCAGTCACTAACAAAAAATAAACACGTAAGAGCAATTATTTATAATATATATTAGGCTTTGACAAATTGGTTTAAATTATAAGCCCAGAATAAAGTACCCAGCTCCCAGTAACATAAGGAAAATACAAAAGAAAAACTAAATTATGCTTACCTGATAATTTTATTTTCTTCAGATGGAAAGAGTCCACAGCTGCATTCATTACTTTTGGGAATTCAGAACCTGGCCACCAGGAGGAGGCAAAGACACCCCAGCCAAAGGCTTAAATACCTCTCCCACTTCCCTCATCCCCCAGTCATTCTGCCAGGAAACAAGGAACAGTAGAAGAAATATCAGGGTGAAAAGGTGCCAGAAGAATAACAGACGCCCAACAAAAAAAACCACGGACGGGGGAAATTATCAGGTAAGCATAATTTATGTTTTTCTTCATAAATGGAAAGAGTCCACAGCTGCATTCATTACTTTTGGAAAAACAATACC
This sequence comes from Bombina bombina, assembly GCF_027579735.1. Classification (NCBI taxonomy): domain Eukaryota; kingdom Metazoa; phylum Chordata; class Amphibia; order Anura; family Bombinatoridae; genus Bombina; species Bombina bombina. Next base: position 239,347,836 of record NC_069507.1, read on the forward strand.
CAAGCTATAGACACTGAATGCAAAACGGGAGGGTACAAAAGGCGGCTCATTCTGAGGGCACCAGGCCTGCAAACCCTTTCCCAAAAAATCCGCTTCGTCCGAAGCCGAGAAAACTTTGAAAGGAAAATCCCCAAGGACACTGACCCGCAGATAGTCCATAAGCCTAGCTAGAGACCGCAGAAATAGACTCAACTGAGCCAACACGTCTCCAGGAGACACTGCCGCCCAGCAGTCGGTCCCCAATAACACACCCCTTACTAGAGAAAGTGATCAACTACCGAAAACTCCCCAAAAAGGAGAAGACGTGGAAGGGGAATAACCGGACTAACCCGGAGAACAGAAACAAGACTCCTAAATCTCAACCCTAAAGGAAGAGGACACCCCATACAAGAGTCCAACACTTCAAAAAGGAGCTAAGGCACGACAGAGGCGCGCCAAGACTCTAGAGACCAAGGGAGAACATTGAGGACAAAGTCACTCAAAGAGAACAAAGGCAAGTCTCCATATCTCCTCAGAGTACGCAACCAGAGGCCCACACCCAAGGAAAATGAATGCAGAGCATCCCAAACCCCGGTAGAACAAAACCCCTAAGCGAATCTCGGAGAATGAGACAACACAGCCTAACGACCCTGATAGGGAAACAACAAACTCCCGTAATAGCAAAAAACCACACGGCCCTCCCCATAAGGCACTCAAAACCACCAAGGAGACAAGGTCCAGAAATCTCGACCCGAAGGAAGAGAACCTCAAAAGGAAAAAGTCCAGAAAAAGGACAATTCCAAGGAGCCCCTGAAAGGCAAGACCGTCAGGAACCGGCGGCAAGAAGGCCCTGAGTCCTCCAACTTCCAACCCACACGGGGAAGGAAACACTCCAAATCCAGACGAACTAACGGAAAACAGAGTGTGTCACAGTGGAACTTCGCAGAGTTCCAGTTGACTAGCTAGAGAGGCTAACAAGGACTGAACCAATCCCCCATGCCTCGCAGACCCTCAGGTCCTCTCAGAATGCTTAGCTGAACTTGTAAAAGAAAAACAAGGAATAACACAAATAACAATGTGAAACACTCGGCGCCCCAACAGGACCAGCCAGGCAGGACAGGCGCCACGTGTCTGAAATAGGCCGCAAGACAGAAGGGTCCAAACCCAATCAGGACCAGCCTGAAACTCAAGGTCAATACTGTCAAGGCTGCAAATAGTCATCCCCAGAGATGGAGAATAAACAGCAGACAAACATAGGACTAACATGTCCTCACAATAAACAAACTTCCGTAGAAGTAAACTGAGCAATCAAAAAATCACGAGCATCGATCCCCGAAGGAAATACATAAACATGAGCTCAAATAAAAAAATCATCCTAACTGGATTAAAATAAAAGATAAGGCAACCCGTAGGTTATCACCCAAGAAGAACAGACACCCCGCAGGACCGGGGTCATGTTCTTCCAGCTGAGGACTGGAATATAGCTAATTCTGCAAGCCGTTCGATGTAGAAGACTGAGAATTCCCATATCCGTTAAGGATGGGATCCTCCAACAACGCCAAAATGTGCCTCAAAAGGACACGAAGGCACACCAGTCTATAACGAAAGGCACAGCATACCTTCGCCGGAGCAGAAGACGACCCCGAAGGTTGACCCACTGAAGCCTCAGGGAGTCATTCCCCCGGAGAGATGAGCAGGCCATCCCATGCCTGAAGAGCCCCGGTCAACAGAACACATACAATATCGTAAGCACACTTCTGGTAGTTGCAGATGCCCCAGTGCCATAACAATGGACATGTGAAAACGTGCCATAACTTCTGAGGGGAACAAGCCACCTTCCAGAGAAGGATAAGCAAAATCTGGGTTACCTGCATGTGAAGTAAGAGTTGGCGGTAGGGAACTCGTCACTCAGGGAACGGCACCACCAGAGACGGGTGGCTCAGCAGCCAGAGACGGATGGTCCAAAGAAAGCACGCTCAACAGTAAAGGCTGCATCACTTCCAAAGGCTGTTATGTTCCATAGTCAAGAGCCTAAGTAACACTACACATAAGCAGGTTGAATCACATAACAAACATGATTAAACCCCGCCCCCCCTGTTCAATAACCCCCCTCAGGAGATATTAATCCTTGATTCCAAGATACAAAGGAGCCTCACTGAGACCCTGAGTTACAGTTAGTCCACAAGGTGAAACCTCTCGGGAAAACCTTTGTAATACAAGACAATCATAACAAAAGTAAAATGAAATATCTTACCGGAATCTATGCCGTGGAACAGGAACATGCCCCTTCAAGTGTGACAGATAGTAGCATCGCCTCTGCCATGGACTTGAGAGAAGAAAGCAGGCAGCAAAACTCGTCAACGCTGAATGCTTGTGGAGCTGTTAATATGAGTCGGGATGGTTTCGCAGAAAGACTCTCCCTGCATCTCCGGACTCTAACTTTCATCCATGCTCTCACTAAGAGGCTGACAGGACTACTTAAAACTCCAGTCCCATGCCGAAGAGTACTACCCTCCATAAGAGACTATCGAAAACTTCTGACACTTCTCTGCCAACCTCCTGGGACGAAAGGCAAAGAATGACTGGGGGATGAGGGAAGTGCGAGAGGTATTTAAGACTTTGGCTGGGGTGTCTTTGCCTCCTCTGAATTCCCAAAAGTAATGAATGCAGCTGTGGACTCTTTCCATTTATAAAGAAAATAGTGATTAACTCCTCACCTGCCAGTAACATAAAGAAACAAAACAAACAGTTTGGCTGACAGTAACAAATAATAGCAATAATAGGTAATATATACAAAGCCATGACAATTTGTCTTTAAATATAAGTCTAAAAACAGAGAACAGTGATTAACTCTTCACGTACCAGTAACATATATAATACAAAGAAACCCATTGGCAGCAACACAACAAGAACAATACTTCTTGTGCCCACCTTGCCTTACACTAAAGAGACAATATACACCAATTTTAATATAACTGCATGTAATAGACACTACTATAAAGAAGAATATGCACAGATGCTGAACTAAAAATTCAGTGTAAAACCTTTTAAAAACTTACTTAAAAGCTCCCACTTAAGTACTGAATATGAGGTTAGGCTGGGACACCCAGTGAAAGGGGCTGAGAAAGCAGGGCGAGCAGACCTTCCTGCCGAAAAAATGTGTAACAGGAGCACCAGGTGAAGTGATAAAATTATAAATTTTTATTAAATGCAAAAGGGGTATATACCCCGGGTAAGAACACACAAAAAAGAGAAAAGTAACAAACAGATGAACAATGTTAACAATAGACCTTCCTGCCCTCCGCTGCATATGAAAAGAGAAAGCAAGCAGGAATCTGTAGACATCAGTATACATGTATTATTTTTAGGCTTGGTTAGGAGTCTGAAAATCAGCACAGTTATTAAAAAAATAAGCAAAACTATAGTTTTTTCCAAAACACTCCCAGATGGGCTATATAAATGGATCATCTACAAAACATTTATGCAAAGACAAATCTAGTGTACAGTGTCCCTTTAAGCCCTGTGAGACATCATCCCATACGTAACTGGTCTCAGTAGTGGATCTGAGATACAAAACAGGCTTGTATGTAATCACAACCTAGTGACACTCCTTCAGTTATAGAAACTCGGGCAAATAGGAAAGCCACAACTTTCCAGAGTTAAATCACAGGAAAAGGGGACAAAAATATGAAATACTATTCTATTTTATGTCACGCAAATGTTCAGATTTATTTTTCCAAATTTGATTTTGTTTTTGAAGAACTACTGGAGAAACGGACATTGCAGGATTTTTAAAAAATAATAAGGGCATATAAAACTGGAAATAATATCAATAAATTACTCAGTAACAATAGAAGTGACAAGTTCAGGATTAAATAGTCTGCAGTGTCCTATCTTTATGCTTCATCTTACTGACATTTTCCTCTGTACAATGGTTAATAACCCTTTGGATAGTGCACATTGTTTGGTGTCTCATTGTTTTAGACTTTATACTCTGCAGAATTTATCACCAAACAATAGTTCTAGATATTAAAAGGGACCAACTCAAAATAATTATTTCTTGACTATGCAATTTTAAATAACTTTCCAATGTACTTATATGATCAAATTGCACACAGACTTTTTATAACAACACTTTGTGAGGCACCAGTGCGTACTGAGCATGTGCAAGGGTTCACAGTGTATATATAGATATAGTTGTCTGTAATTGGCTGCCACATGATACAGAGGGCACCCAAATTGAAGACTTTAAATTTATCAGTAAAAAAATCTACAGTTAAGCATCCAAGGGGTTAAACGAGTTACCCGGCAACTTCCCCTCAATTATTAATTAGTGGTACCTTTAACGAATAAGAAACAAATAAATGTGCGCAACTAAAAAACTGTTGATGTGTCCCTGTCGTTAAAACCATTACTATAAAGGCTGGAAAGGCTTTCAAATGTGCATTGTTCACTCATTTTTTAATAAAGTTTTTGTTAAGTGATTGATTATGGTGTCAGCCAATAAGTATGTAAGCTCCACTTTTGTTTAGGCCAGTCCTGAACCCATAAAGAGGCAGAAGCGGTAGAACTTAGCACTAGCTACTACTTAAACTTTAATTAGGTGTAATCTGCCGTCCAGCTATTCCTCTGCTGCTGCCTTGAAGATGTTCTCCATGTAAAATAGTGGGTGAAAGGTTTTAATCAAAACATTAATTCCAAACAGCAGCAAATAAGTAGAAAAAAATGGAAATGTAAGTACAGTATATGAGCAGTTTGTGGACACCTGACAATCACACCTATATGAGCCTGTTGGACAACCCATTCCAATGGGCATATGGAGTTGCATATTGTGGATATAACAGCTGCCACTCTTGTGGGAAGGCTTTTCACAAGACTTTGTGGTGTGTCTGTGGGAATCTGTGGCCATTCAACCAACAGCATTTTTGAGGTCAGGCACTGATGTTGGACGAGAAGGTCTGGCTAACAATCGGCATTCCAATTAATTGCAAAAGTGTTCAAAGGGTTGAGGTCAGGGCTCTATGCAGGCCTATTGAGTTCCTTTACACCAAACTTGTCAAACAATATCTTCATGGACCTCGATTTGTGCTCAGGGTACAGTAATGCTGGAAAAGGAAAGGGTCTCCTACAAACTGTTGCCACAAAGTGGACACAATAGATTAAATGTTTTTGTATCCCCTAGCATTAAAGGGACATTATACACTCATTTTCATATAACTGCATGTAATAGACACTACTATAAAGAAGAATATGCACAGATACTGATATAAAAATCCAGTATAAAACTGTTTAAAAACTTACTTAGAAGCTTCCAGTTTAGCTGGAACACCCACTGCAAGTGAGGAATAGCAGACACTCCCCATTCATTTGCATATGAAACGACCCTTTACAAAAACAGGAGCAAGCTGGAGTAGGTATACGTTGGTATTCTATGAAAACTTTGGGGCTTGGTTAGGAGTCTGAAAATCAGAGCAATATTATTTAAAAAATAAGCAAAACTATACATTTAAAAAAACTAAAACTATATGGGCTATATAAATGGATCATCTACAAAACATTTATGCAAAGAAAAATCAAGTGTATAATGTCCCTTTAAGATGACCTTTCACTGGAACTAAGGGGCCTAACCCAAACTCCAGAGAACACGTTTTTGACTGCTCCAGAGTCCAGTGGCGATGTGCTCTACACTACTCCAGCCAATGCTTGGCATTGTGCATTTTGAATTGAGTCTTGTGTAGAGTTGTTCCACCATGAAAAAATCCATTTCATGATGTACAGTTCTTGTGCCAATGTTGCCTCCAGAGGCCCACTCTGTAAGTTTGAGTGGTCTATTACTTTGTGGCTGCCCTGTTATTGCTCCTAGATGCTTCCACTTAACAATAAAAGCACTTAGAGTTGACCAGGACAGATCTAGCAGAGCAGAACTTTCACAAACTGACTTGCGGCAAAAATGTCTAAACAGAGACAAAACATACATTCTACACATGCGGTGTTGCCACCATTTTTTTTACTGAAGCAAAGCTGTTGGTTTGAATGAAAAAAATAAACGTGTAGCAGGTGGGAGTGCTTCAGAACTGCATAGACCAAGCTCCTGGACAATCCTTGATATTGAAAAAAAAATAAACATCCCTATATTTTACCAAAGTGAATAAATTCGTATAGTGGATTATTGAGCAGTGAATAAGGGACTTGTTTTTTCACTCATTGGACATAGCGCTACATTTTGTATGATCAGGAAATGGCCTTTGAAACAGAAGCTAAAACAGTGATAGTCTGTCTCATATACCTGCCATAACCTGGCTACATCTGACACAATCTTATCACAAATCTTATTCACTGCTACTCTCACCAGTTTTCACAAAGAATAATTAACGCCGGTGTCCTCGGTCAAACTACTAACAAATTTGCTAGCAAAATAATTTTCTAAATTTCTTGAAAATAACTAGTAATTGCTTAAGGGGCATAAACGTGCAGAAATAAAGTGTTATGTGTTAGAGCAATTTATTCCTAAACTACAGATTGCATAGAACTATGTTTTTAACTTTTGCAACTTATTATCAAAGTGCATTTTATAATAAAAATACATTGAAAATTCTAAAATTGAATGATGTAGGTGAACCATAAATGTTTATGTCCCTTTTAAATATTCTTCAGGTTGCCTGATCGGGCTTTATATTAGATAGCTATTGCTTAGAGTTGTGCAACTAGCCTTGAATGGCTACAATCAATGGTGATATGATAACACATACTCACAAGGGGTTTCAAGTGGTTTATTTGCTTTTGCTAAACCCTATGGGACACTGTACTAGCTGCTTTTACCTGCTCCATCTATACTGAACATATGAATACTTTAGTATTCCCTATAGAAAAGCTATAGACAACAAACAATTGCTCTGTAAGTAATGACCATAGTGTACAGAAAGAGAGAGATAAGATTAGGAGGTCTGCTATTTCTGCAGGCTGAGCCCACTTATATGGGCATGTCAAAATGTGCCATGTCAAAAGACCCAAACTACCAGGATCTTTTATTTCCCTATGTTTCAAAATATAACAGTAACAGAACTTCAATATAACTAATTTAAAAGAATAAAATGAAAATACAAAGGTATTTTTGGGCCATGTAAATATGCATATGTACACACACATTATATATATATATATCTCAAAAGAACAACAATTCATTTTCCTACATACATTTTACCCTTTTCCTTACCTATTTAAAGTTGTAAAACAAATCTGTCCAGGTTAATTAAACCGAAATGTATTACAAAGTTATTCTACATGAGTAGTATCTGCAGGTTTTGATAATCTCTGTATGACCTCTAATATACGACTATAAAGGGGGGAAAAAACAACTGCCATGAGTATAATTTGAGTCAGCAAACACATTAGTGAGGCGCTCTATTTCCTAAGGTATCTGAAACATTGATGCGTCTTATATATAGATTATAAAGGATTTCACTTGTTGCACTGTTACATTAAATTTGTGGCACATTAAATATAGAATCAGGGATAAGCACAGACAAAGGCTGTGGCGGACATTTTACAAAGTACAGACCTTAGTGAAGGACACCAAGGTACATTTGAAATTAAAAACATTATTTTATAGTGCTGGGTGTTATTATACTGATGCAGATACCACTGATCCTATAACCAGCCCTCCTCTGGCTATACCCATGTGCCAGTGTCACTACTGTGTCATTATATAGTGCTTGGTGTTATTATACTGATGCAGATACCACTGAACCTATAACCAGCCCTCCTCTGGCTATACCCATGTGCCAATGTCACTACTGTGTCATTATATAGTGCTGGGTGTTATTATACTGATGCAGATACCACTGATCCTATAACCAGACCTGCTCTGGCTATACCCATGTGCCAGTGTCACTACTGTGTCATTATATAGTGCTGGGTGTTATTATACTGATGCAGATACCACTGATCCTATAACCAGCCCTCCTCTGGCTATACCCATGTGTCAGTGTCACTAATGTGTCTTTTTATAGTGCTGGGTGTTATTATACTGATGCAGATACCACTGATCCTATAACCAGACCTCCTCTGGCTATACGCATGTGCCAGTGTCACTACTGTGTCATTATATAGTGCTTGGTGTTATTATACTGATGCAGATACCACTGAACCTATAACCAGACCTCCTCTGGCTATACCCATGTGCTAGTGTCACTACTGTGTCATTATATAGTGCTGGGTGTTATTATACTGATGCAGATACCACTGATCCTATAACCAGCCCTCCTCTGGCTATACCCATGTGCCAGTGTCACTACTGTGTCATTATATAGTGCTTGGTGTTATTATACTGATGCAGATACCACTGAACCTATAACCAGACCTCCTCTGGCTATACCCATGTGCTAGTGTCACTACTGTGTCATTATATAGTGCTGGGTGTTATTATACTGATGCAGAAACCACTGATCATATAACCAGCCCTCCTCTGGCTATACCCATGTGCCAGTGTCACTACTGTGTCATTATATAGTGCTGGGTGTTATTATACTGATGCAGATACCACTGACCCTATAACCAGCCCTTGTCTGGCTATACCCATGTGCCAGTGTCACTACTGTGTCATTATATAGTGCTGGGTGTTATTATACTGATGCAGATACCACTGATCCTATAACCAGCCCTCCTCTGGCTATACCCATGTGCCAGTGTCACTACTGTGTCATTATATAGTGCTGGGTGTTATTATACTGATGCAGATACCACTGATCCTATAACCAGCCCTCCTCTGGCTATACCCATGTGCCAGTGTCACTACTGTGTCATTATATAGTGCTGGGTGATATTATACTGATGCAGATACCACTGGTCCTATAACCAGCCCTCCTCTGGCTATACCCATGTGCCAGTGTCACTACTGTGTCATTATATAGTGCTTGGTGTTATTATACTGATGCAGATACCACTGGTCCTATAACCAGCCCTCCTCTGGCTATACCCATGTGCCAGTGTCACTACTGTGTCATTATATAGTGCTGGGTGATATTATACTGATGCAGATACCACTGGTCCTATAACCAGCCCTCCTCTAGCTATACCCATGAGCCAGTGTCACTATTGTGTCATTATATAGCGCTGGGTGTTATTATACTGATGCAGATACCACTGATCCTATAACCAGTCCTCCTCTGGCTATACCCATGTGCCAGTGTCACTACTGTGTCATTATATAGTGCTTGGTGTTATTATACTGATGCAGATACCACTGACCCTATAACCAGCCCTCCTCTGTCTATACCCATGTGCCAGTGTCACTACTGTGTCATTATATAGCGCTGGGTGTTATTATACTGATGCAGATACCACTGATCCTATAACCAGCCCTCCTCTGGCTATACCCATGTACCAGTGTCACTACTGTGTCATTATATAGCGCTGGGTGTTATTATATTGATGCAGATACCACTGACCCTATAACCAGCCCTCCTCTGGCTATACCCATGTGCCAGTGTCACTTCTGTGTCATTATATAGTGCTGGGTGTTATTATACTGATGCAGATACCACTGACCCCATAACCAGCCCTTGTCTGGCTATACGCATGTGCCAATGTCACTACTGTATCATTATATAGCGCTGGGTGTTATTATACTGATGCAGATACCACTGATCCTATAACCAGCATTTGTCTGGCTATACGCATGTGCCAGTGTCACTACTGTGTCATTATATAGTGCTGGGTGTTATTATACTGATGCAGATACCACTGATCATATAACCAGCCCTCCTCTGGCTATACGCATGTGCCAGTGTCACTACTGTGTCATTATATAGTGCTGGGTGTTATTATACTGATGCAGATACCACTGACCCTATAACCAGCCCTCCTCTGGCTATACCCATGTGCCAGTGTCACTACTGTGTCATTATATAGTGCTGGGTGTTATTATACTGATGCAGATACCACTGACCCTATAACCAGCCCTCCTCTGGCTATACCCATGTGCCAGTGTCACTACTGTGTCATTATATAGTGCTTGGTGTTATTATACTGATGCAGATACCACTGATCCTATAACCAGCCCTCCTCTGGCTATACCCATGTGCCAGTGTCACTACTGTGTCATTATATAGTGCTGGGTGTTATTATACTGATGCAGATACCACTGATCCTATAACCAGCCCTCCTCTGGCTATACCCATGTGCCAGTGTCACTACTGTGTCATTATATAGTGCTGGGTGTTATTATACTGATGCAGATACCACTGATTCTATAACCAGCCCTCCTCTGGCTATACCCATGTGCCAGTGTCACTACTGTGTCATTATATAGTGCTGGCTGTTATTATACTGATGCAGATACCACTGATCCTATAACCAGCCCTTGTCTGGCTATACCCATGTGCTAGTGTCACTACTGTGTCATTATATAGCGCTGGGTGTTATTATACTGATGCAGATACCACTGATCCTATAACCAGTCCTCCTCTGTCTATACGCATGTGCCAGTGTCACTACTGTGTCTTTGTATAGTGCTGGGTGTTATTATACTGATGCAGATACCACTGATCCTATAACCAGCCCTCCTCTGGCTATACCCATGTGCCAGTGTCACTACTGTGTCATTATATAGTGATGGGTGTTATTATACTGATGCAGATACCACTGATCCTATAACCAGCCCTCCTCTGGCTATACGCATGTGCCAGTGTTACTACTGTGTCATTATATAGTGCTGGGTGTTATTATACTGATGCAGATACCACTAATCCTATAACCAGCCCTCCTCTGGCTATACCCATGTGCCAGTGTCACTACTGTGTCATTATATAGTGCTGGGTGTTATTATACTGATGCAGATACCACTGATCCTATAACCAGCCCTCCTCTGGCTATACCCATGTGCCAGTGTCACTACTCTGTCATTATATAGTGCTGGGTGTTATTATACTGATGCAGATACCACTAATCCTATAACCAGCCCTCCTCTGGCTATACCCATGTGCCAGTGTCACTACTGTGTCATTATATAGTGCTGGGTGTTATTATACTGATGCAGATACCACTAATCCTATAACCAGCCCTCCTCTGGCTATACCCATGTGCCAGTGTCACTACTGTGTCATTATATAGTGCTGGGTGTTATTATACTGATGCAGATACCACTAATCCTATAACCAGCCCTCCTCTGGCTATACCCATGTGCCAGTGTCACTACTGTGTCATTATATAGCGCTGGGTGTTATTATACTGATGCAGATACCACTGACCCTATAACTAGCCCTCCTCTGGCTATACCCATGTGCCAGTGTCACTACTGTGTCATTATATAGTGCTGGGTGTTATTATACTGATGCAGATACCACTGATCCTATAACCAGCCCTCCTCTGGCTATACCCATGTGCCAGTGTCACTACTCTGTCATTATATAGCGCTGGGTGTTATTATACTGATGCAGATACCACTGATCATATAACCAGCCCTCCTCTGGCTATACCCATGTGCCAGTGTCACTACTCTGTCATTATATAGTGCTGCGTATTATACTGATGCAGATACCACTGATCCTATAACCAGCCCTTGTCTTGCTATACCCATGAGCCAGTGTCACTACTGTGTCATTATATAGTGCTGGGTGTTATTATACTGATGCAGATACCACTGATCCTATAACCAGCCCTTGTCTTGCTATACCCATGAGCCAGTGTCACTACTGTGTCATTATATAGTGCTGGGTGTTATTATACTGATGCAGATACCACTAATCCTATAACCAGCCCTCCTCTGGCTATACGCATGTGCCAGTGTCACTACTGTGTCATTATATAGCGCTGGGTGTTATTATACTGATGCCGATACCACTGACCCTATAACCAGCCCTCCTCTGGCTATACCCATGTGCCAGTGTTACTACTGTGTCATTATATAGTGCTGGGTGTTATTATACTGATGCAGATACCACTGATTCTATAACCACTCCTCCTCTGGCTATACCCATGTGACAGTGTCACTACTGTGTCATTATATAGTGCTGGGTGTTATTATACTGATGCAGATACCACTAATCCTATAACCAGCCCTCCTCTGGCTATACCCATGTGCCAGTGTCACTACTGTGTCATTATATAGTGCTGGGTGTTATTATACTGATGCAGATACCACTAATCCTATAACCAGCCCTCCTCTGGCTATACCCATGTGCCAGTGTCACTACTGTGTCATTATATAGTGCTGGGTGTTATTATACTGATGCAGATACCACTGATCCTATAACCAGCCCTCCTCTGGCTATACCCATGTGCCAGTGTCACTACTCTGTCATTATATAGCGCTGGGTGTTATTATACTGATGCAGATACCACTGACCCTATAACTAGCCCTCCTCTGGCTATACCCATGTGCCAGTGTCACTACTGTGTCATTATATAGTGCTGGGTGTTATTATACTGATGCAGATACCACTGATCCTATAACCAGCCCTCCTCTGGCTATACCCATGTGCCAGTGTCACTACTCTGTCATTATATAGCGCTGGGTGTTATTATACTGATGCAGATACCACTGATCATATAACCAGCCCTCCTCTGGCTATACCCATGTGCCAGTGTCACTACTCTGTCATTATATAGTGCTGCGTATTATACTGATGCAGATACCACTGATCCTATAACCAGCCCTTGTCTTGCTATACCCATGAGCCAGTGTCACTACTGTGTCATTATATAGTGCTGGGTGTTATTATACTGATGCAGATACCACTGATCCTATAACCAGCCCTTGTCTTGCTATACCCATGAGCCAGTGTCACTACTGTGTCATTATATAGTGCTGGGTGTTATTATACTGATGCAGATACCACTAATCCTATAACCAGCCCTCCTCTGGCTATACGCATGTGCCAGTGTCACTACTGTGTCATTATATAGCGCTGGGTGTTATTATACTGATGCCGATACCACTGACCCTATAACCAGCCCTCCTCTGGCTATACCCATGTGCCAGTGTTACTACTGTGTCATTATATAGTGCTGGGTGTTATTATACTGATGCAGATACCACTGATTCTATAACCACTCCTCCTCTGGCTATACCCATGTGACAGTGTCACTACTGTGTCATTATATAGTGCTTGGTGTTATTATACTGATGCAGATACCACTGACCCTATAACCAGCCCTCCTCTGGCTATACCCATGTGACAGTGTCACTACTGTGTCATTGTATACAGCTGGGTGTTATTATACTGATGCAGATACCACTGATCCTATAACCAGCCCTCCTCTGGCTATACCCATGTGCCAGTGTCACTACTGTGTCATTATATAGTGCTGGGTGTTATTATACTGATGCAGATACCACTGACCCTATAACCAGTCCTCCTCTGGCTATACACATGTGCCAGTGTTACTACTGTGTCATTATATAGTGCTGGGTGTTATTATACTGATGCAGATACCACAGACCCTATAACCAGCCCTTGTCTGGCTATACGCATGTGCCAGTGTCACTACTGTGTTTTTGTATAGAGCTGGGTGTTATTATACAGATGCAGATACCACTGATTCTATAACCAGCCCTCCTCTGGCTATACCCATGTGCCAGTGTCACTACTGTGTCATTATATAGTGCTGGGTGTTATTATACTGATGCAGATACCACTGATCCTATAACCAGCCCTCCTCTGGCTATACCCATGTGCCAGTGTCACTACTGTGTCATTATATAGTGCTGGGTGTTATTATACTGATGCAGAAACCACTGATCATATAACCAGCCCTCCTCTGGCTATACCCATGTGTCAGTGTCACTACTGTGTCATTATATAGTGCTTGGTGTTATTATATTTATGCAGATACCACTGATCCTATAACCAGCCCTCCTCTGGCTATACGCATGTGCCAGTGTCACTACTGTGTCATTATATAGTGCTGGGTGTTATTATACTGATGCAGATACCACTAATCCTATAACCAGCCCTCCTCTGGCTATACCCATGTGCCAGTGTCACTACTGTGTCATTATATAGTGCTGGGTGTTATTATACTGATGCAGATACCACTAATCCTATAACCAGCCCTCCTCTGGCTATACCCATGTGCCAGTGTCACTACTCTGTCATTATATAGTGCTGCGTATTATACTGATGCAGATACCACTGATCCTATAACCAGCCCTTGTCTTGCTATACCCATGAGCCAGTGTCACTACTGTGTCATTATATAGTGCTGGGTGTTATTATACTGATGCAGATACCACTGATCCTATAACCAGCCCTTGTCTTGCTATACCCATGAGCCAGTGTCACTACTGTGTCATTATATAGTGCTGGGTGTTATTATACTGATGCAGATACCACTAATCCTATAACCAGCCCTCCTCTGGCTATACGCATGTGCCAGTGTCACTACTGTGTCATTATATAGCGCTGGGTGTTATTATACTGATGCCGATACCACTGACCCTATAACCAGCCCTCCTCTGGCTATACCCATGTGCCAGTGTTACTACTGTGTCATTATATAGTGCTGGGTGTTATTATACTGATGCAGATACCACTGATTCTATAACCAACCCTCCTCTGACTATACCCATGTGACAGTGTCACTACTGTGTCATTATATAGTGCTTGGTGTTATTATACTGATGCAGATACCACTGACCCTATAACCAGCCCTCCTCTGGCTATACCCATGTGACAGTGTCACTACTGTGTCATTGTATACAGCTGGGTGTTATTATACTGATGCAGATACCACTGATCCTATAACCAGCCCTCCTCTGGCTATACCCATGTGCCAGTGTCACTACTGTGTCATTATATAGTGCTGGGTGTTATTATACTGATGCAGATACCACTGACCCTATAACCAGTCCTCCTCTGGCTATACACATGTGCCAGTGTTACTACTGTGTCATTATATAGTGCTGGGTGTTATTATACTGATGCAGATACCACAGACCCTATAACCAGCCCTTGTCTGGCTATACGCATGTGCCAGTGTCACTACTGTGTTTTTGTATAGAGCTGGGTGTTATTATACAGATGCAGATACCACTGATTCTATAACCAGCCCTCCTCTGGCTATACCCATGTGCCAGTGTCACTACTGTGTCATTATATAGTGCTGGGTGTTATTATACTGATGCAGATACCACTGATCCTATAACCAGCCCTCCTCTGGCTATACCCATGTGCCAGTGTCACTACTGTGTCATTATATAGTGCTGGGTGTTATTATACTGATGCAGAAACCACTGATCATATAACCAGCCCTCCTCTGGCTATACCCATGTGTCAGTGTCACTACTGTGTCATTATATAGCGCTGGGTGTTATTATACTGATGCAGATACCACTGATCCTATAACCAGCCCTCCTCTGGCTATACCCATGTGCCAGTGTCACTACTGTGTCATTATATAGCGCTGGGTGTTATTATACTCATGCAGATACCACTGACCCTATAACCAGCCCTCCTCTGGCTATACCCATGTGTCAGTGTCACTACTGTGTCATTATATAGCGCTGGGTGTTATTATACTGATGCAGATACCACTGATCCTATAACCAGCCCTCCTCTGGCTATACCCATGTGCCAGTGTCACTACTGTGTCATTATATAGTGCTGGGTGTTATTATACTGATGCAGATACCACTGATCCTATAACCAGCCCTCCTCTGGCTATACCCATGTGCCAGTGTCATTACTGTGTCATTATATAGTGCTTGGTGATATTATACTGATGCAGATACCACTGACCCCATAACCAGCCCTCCTCTGGCTATACCCATGTGCCAGTGTCATTACTGTGTCATTATATAGCGCTGGGTGTTATTATACAGATACCACTGATCCTATAACCAGCTCTCCTCTGTCTATACCCATGTGCCAGTGTCACTACTGTGTCATTATATAGTGCTGGGTGTTATTATACTGATGCAGATACCACTGACCCTATAACCAGCCCTCCTCTGGCTATACCCATGTGCCAGTGTCACTACTATATCATTATATAGCGCTGGGTGTTATTATACTGATGCAGATACCACTGATCATATAACCAGCCCTTCTCTGGCTATACCCATGTGCCAGTGTCACTAATGTGTCATTATATAGCGCTGGGTGTTATTATACTGCTGCAGATACCACTGATCCTATAACCAGCCCTCCTATGGCTATACCCATGTGCCAGTGTCACTACTGTGTCATTATATAGTGCTGGGTGTTATTATACTGATGCAGATACCACTGACCCTATAACCAGCCCTCCTCTGTCTATACCCATGTGCCAGTGTCACTACTGTGTCATTATATAGTGCTGGGTGTTATTATACTGATGCCGATACCACTGACCCTATAACCAGCCCTCCTCTGGCTATACCCATGTGCCAGTGTCACTAATGTGTCATTATATAGTGCTGGGTGTTATTATACAGATGCAGATACCACTGACACTATAACCAGCCCTTGTCTGGCTATACGCATGTGCCAGTGTCACTACTGTGTCATTATATAGTGCTGGGTGTTATTATACTGATGCAGATACCA
Organism: Bombina bombina; assembly: GCF_027579735.1. Classification (NCBI taxonomy): domain Eukaryota; kingdom Metazoa; phylum Chordata; class Amphibia; order Anura; family Bombinatoridae; genus Bombina; species Bombina bombina. Next base: position 239,364,341 of record NC_069507.1, read on the forward strand.
CTGACCCTATAACCAGCCATTGTCTGGCTATACCCATGTGCCAGTGTCACTACTGTGTCATTATATAGCGCTGGGTGTTATTATGCAGATACCACTGATCCTATAACCAGACCTCCTCTGGCTATACCCATGTGCCAGTGTCACTACTGTGTCATTATATAGTGCTTGGTGTTATTATACTGATGCAGATACCACTGACACTATAACCAGCCCTTGTCTGGCTATACCCATGTGCCAGTGTCACTACTGTGTCATTATATAGTGCTTGGTGTTATTATACTGATGCAGGTACCACTGATCCTATAACCAGACCTCCTCTGGCTATACCCATGTGCCAGTGTCACTACTGTGTCATTATATAGTGCTGGGTGTTATTATACTGATGCAGATACCACTGACCCTATAACCAGCCATTGTCTGGCTATACCCATGTGCCAGTGTCACTACTGTGTCATTATATAGCGCTGGGTGTTATTATACTGATGCAGATACCACTGATCCTATAACCAGCCCTCCTCTGGCTATACCCATGTGCCAGTGTCACTACTGTGTCATTATATAGTGCTGGGTGTTATTATACTGATGCAGATACCACTGATTCTATAACCAGCCCTTGTCTGGCTATACACATGTGCCAGTGTCACTACTGTGTCATTATATAGTGCTTGGTGTGATTATACTGATGCAGATACCACTGACCCTATAACCAGCCCTTGTCTGACTATACGCATGTGCCAGTGTCACTACTGTGTCATTATATAGTGCTGGTTGTTATTATACTGATGCAGATACCACTGACCCTATAACCAGCCCTTGTCTGACTATACGCATGTGCCAGTGTCACTACTGTATCATTATATAGTGCAGGGTGTTATTATACTGATGCAGATACCACTGACCCCATAACCAGACCTCCTCTGGCTATACCCATGTGCCAGTGTCACTACTGTGTCATTATATAGTGCTGGGTGTTATTATACAGATGCAGATACCACTGACCCTATAACCAGCCCTCCTCTGGCTATACCCATGTGCCAGTGTCACTACCGTGTCATTATATAGCGCTGGGTGTTATTATACAGATGCAGATACCACTGATCCTATAACCAGCCCTCCTCTGCCTATACCCATGTGCCAGTGTCACTATTGTGTCATTATATAGTGCTGGGTGTTATTATACAGATGCAGATACCACTGACCCTATAACCAGCCCTCCTCTGGCTATACGCATGTGCCAGTGTCACTACTGTGTCTTTGTATAGTGCTTGGTGTTATTATACTAATGCAGATACCACTGACCCTATAACCAGCCCTCCTCTGGCTATACCCATGTGCCAATGTCACTACTGTGTCATTATATAGTGCTTGGTGTTATTATACTGATGCAGATACCACTGATCCTATAACCAGACCTCCTCTGGCTATACGCATGTGCCAGTGTCACTACTGTGTCTTTGTATAGTGCTTGGTGTTATTATACTAATGCAGATACCACTGACCCTATAACCAGCCCTTGTCTGACTATACCCATGTGCCAGTGTCACTACTGTGTCATTATATAGTGCTGGGTGTTATTATACTGATGCAGATACCACTGATCCTATAACCAGACCTCCTCTGGCTATACCCATGAGCCAGTGTCACTACTGTGTCATTATATAGTGCTGGGTGTTATTATACTGATGCAGATACCACTGATCCTATAACCAGCCCTCCTCTGGCTATACCCATGTGTCAGTGTCACTACTGTGTCATTATATAGTGCTTGGTGTTATTATACTGATGCAGATACCACTGATTCTATAACCAGCCTCCTCTGGCTATACCCATGTGCCAGTGTCACTACTGTGTCATTATATAGTGCTGGGTGTTATTATACTGATGAAGATACCACTGACCCTATAACCAGCCCTCCTCTGGCTATACGCATGAGCCAGTGTCACTACTGTGTCATTATATAGTGCTTGGTGTTATTATACAGATGCAGATACCACTGACCCTATAACCAGCCATTGTCTGGCTATACGCATGTGCCAGTGTCACTACTGTGTCATTATATAGTGCTTGGTGTTATTATACTTATGCAGATACCACTGATTCAATAACCAGCCCTCCTCTGGCTATACACATGTGCCAGTGTCACTACTGTGTCATTATATAGTGCGTGGTATTATTATACTGATGCAGATACCACTGATCCTATAACCAGCCCTCCTCTGGCTATACCCATGTGCCAGTGTCACTACTGTGTCATTATATAGTGCTGGGTGTTATTATACTGATGCAGATACCACTGATCCTATAACCAGCCCTCCTCTGGCTATACCCATGTGCCAGTGTCACTACTGTGTCATTATATAGTGCTGGGTGTTATTATACTGATGCAGATACCACTAACCCTATAACCAGCCCTTGTCTGGCTATACACATGTGCCAGTGTCACTACTGTGTCTTTGTATAGAGCTGGGTGTTATTATACTGATGGAGATACCACTGATCCTATAACCAGACCTCCTCTGGCTATACCCATGTGCCAGTGTCACTACTGTGTCATTATATAGCGCTGGGTGTTATTATACTGATGCAGATACCACTGATCCTATAACCAGCCCTCCTCTGGCTATACCCATGTACCAGTGTCACTACTGTGTCCTTATATAGTGCTGGGTGTTATTATACTGATGCAGATACCACTGATCATATAACCAGCCCTCCTCTGGCTATACACATGTGCCAGTGTCACTACTGTGTCATTATATAGTGCTTGGTGTTATTATACAGATGCAGATACCACTGACCCTATAACCAGCCCTTGTCTGACTATACCTATGTGCCAGTGTCACTACTGTGTCATTATATAGTGCTTGGTGTTATTATACAGATGCAGATACCACTGACCCTATAACCAGCCCTTGTCTGACTATACACATGTGCCAGTGTCACTACTGTGTCATTATATAGTGCTGGGTGTTATTATACAGATACCACTGACCCTATAACCAGCCCTTGTCTGACTATACGCATGTGCCAGTGTCACTACTGTGTCATTATATAGTGCTTGGTGTTATTATACTGATGCAGATACCACTGATCCTATAACCAGCCCTTCTCTGGCTACACCCATGTGCCAGCGTCACTACTGTGTCTTCGTATAGAGCTGGGTGTTATTATACTGATGCAGATACCACTGATTCTATAACCAGCCCTCTTCTGGCTATACCCATGTGCCAGTGTCACTACTGTGTCATTATATAGTGCTGGGTGTTATTATACTGATGCAGATACCACTGATCCTATAACCAGCCATTGTCTGGCTATACCCATGTGCCAGTGTCACTACTGTGTCATTATATAGTGCTGGGTGTTATTATACTGATGCAGATATCACCGATTCTATAACCAGCCCTCCTCTGGCTATACCCATGTGCCAGTGTCACTACTGTGTCATTATATAGTGCTTGGTGTTATTATACTGATGCAGATACCACTGATCCTATAACCAGCCCTTCTCTGGCTAAACCCATGTGCCAGTGTCACTACTGTGTCTTCGTATAGTGCTGGGTGTTATTATACTGATGCAGATACCACTGATTCTATAACCAGCCCTCTTCTGGCTATACCCATGTGCCAGTGTCACTACTGTGTCATTATATAGTGCTGGGTGTTATTATACTGATGCAGATACCACTGATCCTATAACCAGCCATTGTATGGCTATACCCATGTGCCAGTGTCACTACTGTGTCATTATATAGTGCTGGGTGTTATTATACTGATGCAGATATCACCGATTCTATAACCAGCCCTCCTCTGGCTATACCCATGTGCCAGTGTCACTACTGTGTCTTTGTATAGAGCTGGGTGTTATTATACTGATGCAGATACCACTGATCCTATAACCAGACCTCCTCTGGCTATACTCATGTGCCAGTGTCACTACTGTGTCTTTGTATAGAGCTGGGTGTTATTATACTGATGCAGATACCACTGATCCTATAACCAGACCTCCTCTGGCTATACCCATGTGCCAGTGTCAATACTGTGTCATTATATAGTGCTGGGTGTTATTATACAGATACAGATTCACATCCAGTATTTCACTCAGGCTTTATTTATTCCATAACTTATCACCCAATATCGCTAGCAGTCTCTTGACAAGCCACTAACTTTATTCACACTACATATTTTTTTATTCCTATTATTTAATCAGAAAGAAAAGATATACTAAGGTTGTGGCGGACACTGCAAGGGCTAGTCACAGGGACACCAGTGTCCGTGTACGGACACGTTGCCTATCCCTGTATAGAATAGGAGGAAAGAATGATATTGTCATTAAATCTCTGAATTGCATAGAAAAATTGCAACATAAAATTGACAGATATGGTACAACCTAAAAAAATAAAACTTGTAATTTTATTAAAAAAAAACTTCAGTGAGACTTTTTTCTGATACTAAAACTACATAGAAAAAAATAACAACCCACTGCCATTAAAAACCATTGTACTGATTTAATTAGAAGGGAATTGCTCAAATTAATTGAGCTATTTACATAAGGACTGAGTATATGAGTAGAATTAAGTTGCTAAAGGCTGAAAACACTAATTTTAATTCAGTTATAGGAAAAATGTAGATTAATTAAGCCTGTGGAAGACAAGGTTTCACTTCTCTGTTAGCAGCTACGTCTTAATGATGTGACGCTAAAGGAAAGGTGGCTTATATTGATGCTCTGGCCAACAAATTGGTTACACAAAAAAACACGTGCAATGTATAACCTAAATATCATTACTATAAGATTTATCCTGGTATTCTGATGCTTATCCTAGTGTTTATCTGTCTTGTATGTGAATTAATGTTTGCACATATTTCCATGTAAAGTTTAGAGATCTACACAAGGTTTATGAATATATTTCTAGGATTCCTGGAAAAACACAATATGCGAATGTGTGTGGAGAAAAAAAAAAGAGAGAATGTATGACTATGCTTTTACCATATTTGCTATACCAAGTCAAAAAATCCTGATGGGAAAAACATAATAGTATAAAGAACTTTTTAGAAAAAAAAATATTCATAGCCTTTATCCTGGAAAAAGCCATTTACAATAGGTGAAACGTACATCGGATCATCCTTACATTTCGAAAAGGACAGGTATCATGTGACCCATAGGCACACTTAAAAATATGTTTGTCATATCATTGACAATTTACCTATAGTGAAGTTTTGATACAACATAACATGATTCCCTGAGCGAATTATCTTTAACTTTATATATGCAATTTTATGTAAATAGTTTTATGGAATAAACCTAACTGAAGAATTCCATATTTGCTTTGCGTCTATATATTGAGCTTATATCCTAGAGCTATTGTAGATCAAGAATATGTGACTAATATTTTGGCGCAATCGGTTTGAATCAAACATCTAACAGTGTTACGCTAAGGAAAATCACAGTCATACAGAAAGGAAACAACCCTATACAGAGAGGTATTATAATTTGGAACTTTCTACACTATATATACAGTTATGATCACAGTTTTTGAAATCACTGTTTTCTGTTTGTTTAGACTATTTACATTTGTGTTTTTATTCACAGTGTGAATATTTATTTTGTTTTGGTATTTTACTATTTTTGTGTGTGATTTGGCTGTAATTTCTGTACCAGATACAAAACATATCTGTAGCTAATAAAACATACAGCAATACTTTGTACATAATGAAATATTTAACCTATCGGATACATTGTCGGAGAATTTATGACATGGAAATATATTAAATTGCAAATGTTTTACATGTGACAGCTAGAGAGTGAGACATTTTATCTCTATGTATTGTTACCAATCACTGCATACTTGTCACTCATCATATAATTACAACTAGCGAATCCAAAACTCACCATAATCCAAATGCAGTTATACATCTGTAGGTTGTAGCAAGATTTGCTGGAAAAATATCTTATAAAATAAAACTAACAGATTAATTCAACTCAATTAAAGGGACATAATACTCATATTCTAAATCACTTGAAACTGATGCAGTATAACTGTAAAAAGCTGACAGGAAAATATCACCTGAGCATCTCTATGTAAAAAAAGAAGATATTTTACCTCACAATTTCCTTAGCTCAGCAGAGAAGGTGCTGTGTAAAAAGTTATACTCAGCTGCTGCTCAGCTGCAGGGAAAAATAAATAAATGAAGAAATGAACAGCAGCCATGATCTCTTTTACTGTGATCTCATGAGATTTGACTTAAATCTCATGAGATTTGACTTAACTCTCATGAGATTTCATTGTAAACTTCCTTACACTGAATAGGGAAATATGATGAGTGTGCACGAAAGCTCACTCCCTTAGCTGTCACGGGACAGACATACTGATTTGTTGCTTAGAAGTTCTTTACAATGGGATGTGGCTACTGAGAAACTTTTCAGGTAAAATATATTTCTTTTTTACATAGAGATGTTCAAGTGATATTTTCTAGTCAGCTTTTTACAGCTATACTGCATCACTTTCAAGTGTTTAAACATTTGGGTATTATGGCCCTTTTTTACATTTTGTTCAAGAGGCTTCATAATTTTCCAGAATTTCATGGGTTAAATGAATTGCAAATATATATGCACTATAAATTACAGTGGTTACTCAAAAGTCTGGGTAAATTTAAATACTTTCAAAGGACAACATTGCTGCTGTATTAACATAGTGCTGCTTCATAGCATCTTTCTCACACCTATATATATGTATATACGAATATAAAGAGGTTCTAAACCAACAGATAAATAAGGTAAATGCCAGGCCAGCTACTCTGTATCTGTGATTTCTGTAATCAAGTTCATTATCTGGTTCCAAAAATGTCAGTTACATGCCAATTGGTACATATACACCACGCCTTCTTATGGCCTTACAAGCTTCTGATTGGTACATATACACCACGCCTTCTTACAGCCTTACAAACTTCTGATTGGTACATATACACCACGCCTTCTTAAGGCTTTACAAGCTTCTGATTGGTACATATACACCACACCTTCTTACAGCCTTACAAGCTTCTGATTGGTACATATACAACACGCCTTCTTACAGCCTTACAAACTTCTGATTGGTACATATATACCACGCCTTCTTAAGGCCTTACAAGCTTCTGATTGGTACATATACAACACGCCTTCTTACAGCCTTACAAACTTCTGATTGGTACATATACACCACGCCTTCTTAAGGCCTTACAAGCTTCTGATTGGTACATATACACCATGCCTTCTTATGGCCTTACAAGCTTCTGATTGGTACATATACACCACACCTTCTTACAGACTTACAAGCTTCTGATTGGTACATATACACCATGCCTTCTTATGGCCTTACAAACTTCTGATTGGTACATATACACCACACCTTCTTATGACCTTACAAGCTTCTGATTGGTACATATACACCATGCCTTCTTATGGCCTTACAAGCTTCTGATTGGTACATTTAAACTACGTCTTCTTATGGCCTTACAAGCTTCTGATTGGTAAATATACACCATGCCTTCTTATGACCTTATAAGCTTCTGATTGGTACATATAAACCATGCCTTCGTATGGCCTTACAAGCTTCTGATTGGTACATATACACCATGCCTTCGTATGGCCTTATAAGCTTCTGAGTGGTACATATACACCATGCCTTCTTATGGCTTTACAAGCTTCTGATTGGTACATATACACCATGCCTTCTTATGGCTTTACAAGCTTCTGATTGGTACATATACACCATGCCTTCGTATGGCCTTATAAGCTTCTGATTGGTACATATACACCATGCCTTCGTATGGCCTTATAAGCTTCTGATTGGTACATATACACCATGCATTAGTTACAAGTTATTTTATTCACATAGACCCCGCATTCTAAGTCCTGTTTCTTCCCTGTACCTCTACGGTGGTAAAAGGGACATAAAACACAATTTTTTTTTTTTCTTTCATGATTCAGTAAGAACATACAATTTTAAACAACTTTCCAATTTACTTCTATTATCAAATTTTCTTTGTGTTCTTGTTATCCTTTGTTGAAAAGCAGGACAGTAAACTCAGGAGTGCGCACGTTATGCAGTACTATATGGCAGCAGTTTTTCAACAATGTTATAAATTAGCAAGTGCACTAGATGGCAGCACAATTTCCTTTTATGCAGTGCTCCAAAAAAACATAATTTATGTAAGAACTTACCTGATAAATTCATTTCTTTCATATTAGCAAGAGTCCATGAGCTAGTGACGTATGGATATACAATCCTACCAGGAGGGGCAAAGTTTCCCAAACCTTAAAATGCCTATAAATACACCCCTCACCACACCCACAATTCAGTTTAACGAATAGCCAAGAAGTGGGGTGATAAGAAAGGAGCGAAAGCATCAAAAATAAGGAATTGGAATAATTGTGCTTTATACAAAAAAAATCATAACCACCACAAAAAAGGGTGGGCCTCATGGACTCTTGGTAATATGAAAGAAATGAATTTATCAGGTAAGTTCTTACATAAATTATGTTTTCTTTCATGTAATTAGCAAGAGTTCATGAGCTAGTGACGTATGGGATAGCAGATACCCAAGATGTGGAACTTCCACGCAAGAGTCACTAGAGAGGGAGGGATAGTTTTAATCTTATAATGAAAAAAACTGAAATTATAAGCAGAAGAATCAAACTGAAACAGCTGCCTGAAGTACTTTTCTGCCAAAAACTGCTTCAGAAGAAGAGAAAACATCAAAATGGTAGAATTTAGTAAAAGTATGCAAAGAAGACCAAGTTGCTGCTTTGCAAATCTGATCAACAGAAGCTTCATTCCTAAAAGCTCAGGAAGTAGAAACTGACCTAGTAGAATGAGCCGTAATCCTTTGAGGCGGGGATTTACCCGACTCTACATAAGCATGATGAATCAAAGACTTTAACCAAGACGCCAAAGAAATGGCAGAAGCCTTCTGACCTTTCCTAGAACCAGAAAAGATAACAAACTAGAAGTCTTTCTGAAATCTTTAGTAGCTTCAACATAATATTTCAAAGCTCTTACTACATCCAAAGAATGTAAAGATCTCACTAGAGAATTCTTAGGATTAGGACACAATGAAGGGACAACAATTTCTCTACTAATGTTGTTAGAATTCACAACCTTAGATAAAAAATTAAATGAAGTCCGCAACACCGCCATATCCTGATGAAAAATCAGAAAAGGAGACTCACAAGAAAGATAATAATAATTCAGAAACTCTTCTAGCAGAAGAGATGGCCAAAAGGAACAAAACTTTCCAGGAAAGTAATTTAATATCCAGAGAATGCATAGGTTCAAACGGAAGAGCCTGTAAAGCCCTCAGAACCAAATTGAGACTCCAAGGAGGAGAGATTGACTTAATGACAGGCTTGATACGAACCAAGGCCTGTACAAAACAATGAATATCAGGATGATTAGCAATCTTTCTGTGAAAAAGAACCGAAAGAGCAGAGATTTGTCCTTTCAAGGAACTTGCAGACAAACCCTTATCCAAACCCTCTTGAAGAAATTGAAAAATTCTAGGAATTCTAAAAGAATGCCAAGAGAATTTATGTGAAGAACACCAAGAAATGTAAGTCTTCCAGACTCGGTAATAGATCTTTCTAGACACAGATTTACGAGCCTGTAACATAGTATTAATCACTGAGTCAGAGAAACCTCTATGACTAAGTATTTAGTGTTCAATCTCCATACCTTCAAATGTAATGATTTGAGATCCTAATGGAAAAATGGGCCTTGAGACAGAAGGTCTGGCCTTAACGGAAGTGTCCAAGGTTGGCAACTTGCCATCCGAACGAGATCCGCATACCAAAACCTGTGTTGCCATGCTGGAGCCACCAGCAGTACAAATGAACGCTCCATTAGGATTTTGGAAATCACCCTTGGAAGAAGAACTAGAGGCGGAAAGATATAAGAAGGTTGATAATTCCAAGGAAGTGACAATGCGTCCACTGCTTCCGCCTGAGGATCCCTGGGTCTGGACAGATACCTGGGAAGTTTCTTGTTTAGATGAGAGGCCATCAGATTCTATTTCTGGAAGCCCCCATATCTGAACAATCTGAAGAAATACCTCTGGGTGAAGAGACCATTCGCCCGGATGTAACGTCTGGCGACTAAGATAATCCGCTTCCCAATTGTCTATACCTGGGATGTGAACAGCAGAAATTAGACAGGAGCTGGATTCCACCCATACAAGTATCCGCGATACTTCTTTCATAGCATGAGGACTGTGAGTCCCCCCTTGATGATTGACATATGCCACGGTTGTGACATTGTCTGTCTGAAAACAAACAAACAATTTTCTCTTCAGAAGAGGCCAGAACTGAAGAGCTCTGAAAATCGCACGGAGTTCCAAAATGTTGATTGGTAATCTCGCCTCATGAGATTCCCAAACCCCCTGCGCTGTCAGAGATCCCCATACAGCTCCCCAACCTGAAAGACTCGCATCTGTTGAGATCACAGTCCAGGTTGGACGAACAAAAGAAGCCCCTTGAACTAAAGATGGTGATCTAACCACCAAGTCAGAGAAGATCGAACATTGGGATTTAAGGATATTGATTGTGATATCTTTGTATAATCCCTGCACCATTGGTTCAGCATACAAAGCTGAAGAGATCTCATGTGAAATCGAGCAAAAGGGATTGCGTCCAATGCAGCAGTCATGAGACCTAACATTTCCATGAACAAAGCTACTGAAGGGAAAGATTGAGACTGAAGGTTTCGACAAGCTGAAACCAATTTCAGACGTCTCTTTTCTGTTAGAGACAAAGTCATGGACACTGAATCTATTTGGAAACCCAAAAAGGTTACCCTTGTCTGAGGAATCAAGGAACTCTTTGGTAAATTGATCCTCCAACCATGTCTTTGAAGAAACAACAATGTTGATTTGTGTGAGATTCTGCAGAATGTAAAGACTGAGCCAGTACCAAGATATCGTCCAAATAAGGAAATACCGCAATACCCTGCTCCCTTATTACAGAAAGAAGGGCACCGAGAACCTTCGAAAAGATCATTGGAGCTGTTGCTAGGCCAAAAGGAAGAGCAACAAACTGGTAATGCTTGTCTAGAAAAGAGAATCTCAGGAACTGATAATGGTCCGGATGAATTGGAATATGAAGATATGCATCCTGTAAGTCTATTGTTGACATATAATGCCCTTGCTGAACAAAAGGCAGAATAGTCCTTATAGTTACCATCTTGAATGTTGGTATCCTTACATAACGATTCAATATTTTTAGATCCAGAACTGGTCTGAAAGAATTCTCTTTCTTTGGAACAATGAACAGATTTGAATAAAACCCCAGGCCCTGTTCCAGAACTGGAACTGGCACAATTACCCCAGCTGACTCCAGATCCGAAACACATTTCAGAAACGCTTGAGCCTTTACTGGGTTTACTGGAATGCGTGAAAGAAAGAATCTTCTCACAGGCGGTCTTATCTTGAAACCTATTCTGTACCCTTGTGAAACAATGTTCTGAATCCAAAGACTTTGAATCGAATTGATCCAAACATCTTTGAAAAATTGTAACCTGCCCCCTACCAGCTGTGCTGGAATGAGGGCCGAACCTTCATGCGGATTTGGGGGCTGGTTTTGACTTTTTAAAAGGCTTGGATTTATTCCAGACTGGAAAAGGTTTCCAAACGGAAACTGTTCCTTTAGAGGAAGGCTCAGGCTTTTGTTCCTTATTCTGACGAAAGGAACGAAAACGATTAGCAGCCCTATTTTTACCTTTAGATTTTTTATCCTGAGGTAAAAAGGCTCCCTTCCCCCTAGTAACAGTTGAAATTATTGAGTCTAACTGAGAACCAAATAATGTATTACCTTGGAAAGAAAGAGAAAGCAAAGTTGACTTAGAAGTCATATCTGCATTCCAAGACTTAAGCCATAAAGCTCTTCTGGCTAAAATAGCTAAAGACATATACCTGACATCAATTCTAATGATATCGAAAATGGCATCACAAATAAAGTTATTAGCATGTTGAAGGAGTTTAACAATGCTATAAGCATTATGGTCTAACACTTGTTGCGCTAAAGCCCCCAACCAGAAAGTTGAAGCTGCAGCAACATCAGCCAAAGAAATAGCAGGTCTAAGAAGATTACCTGAACATAAATAAGCCTTCCTTAGAAAGGATTCAAGCTTCCTATCTAAAGTATCCTTAAACGAAGTACTATCTACCATAGGAATAGTAGTACGTTTAGCAAGAGTAGAGATAGCCCCATCAACTTTGGGGATTTTCTACCAAAACTCTAATCTATCAGATGGCAAATGGTACAATTTCTTAAACCTTGGAGAAGGAGTAAAAGAAGTACCCAGACTATTCCATTCCCTAGAAATTACTTCTGAAATAGCATCAGGAACTGGAAAAACTTCTGGAATAACTACATGAGGTTCAAAAACTGAATTTAAATGCTTAGTAGTTTTAATATCAAGAGGACTAGACTCCTCCATATCTAATGCAATCAACACTTCTTTAAGTAAAGAACGAATAAACTCCATCTTAAACAAATATGAAGATTTATCAGTGTCAATATCTGAGGTAGAATCTTCTGAACCAGATAGATCCTCATCCGAAATAGATAAGTCAGAACGATGGCGGTTATTTAAAAATTCATCTGAAATATGTGAAGTTTTAAAAGACCTCTTACGTTTACTAGAAGGAGGAATAACAGACAGAGTCTTCCAAATAGAATTAGAAACAAATTCTTTAACATTAACAGGAACATCCTGAACATTAGATGTTGAAGGAACAGCAACAGGTAATGGATTATTACTAATGGAAATATTATCAGCGTTGGATAGCTTATCATGACAACTAACACAAACTACAGCCGGAGGAACAGTTACCAAAAGTTTACAACAAATGCACTTAGCTTTGGTAGAACCGACATCAGGCAGCGCTTTTCCAGAAGTAGATTCTGATCCAGGTTCAGGTAGTGACATCTTGCAATATGTAAAAGAAAAACAACATATAAAGCAAAATTATCAAATTCCTTAAATGGCAGTTTCAGGAATGGGAAAAAATGCAAAATGAAACAAGCCTCTAGAAAACCAGAAGCAACTAAAAAGTGAGACTGAAATAATGTGAAAAAAACTGGCGCCAAGTATGACGCCCACATTTTTGGCGCCAAGCATAACGCTCACATATTTTGGCGCCAAGAATGACGCCCATATTTTTTGGCGCCCATATTTTTTGGCGCCAAAAAAACGTCCGCAAAACACATACATCAAAAATGACGCAATTACGTGAAAACTTCCGGCGCCAACTATGACGCCGAAAATTACGAAATTTTTACGCCAAAAAAGTCTCGCGCCAAGAATGACGCAATAAATAGAAGCATTTTCTGCACCCGCAAGCCTAACAGCCCGCAATTTTTGAAAAAAAGTCAATTGAAAATTTTAAGGTAAGAAAAATAAAATTTATATGCATTTTCCCAAAAAAAGAAACTGACAGTCTGAATGAAGGAATACTGATTATCCTGAATCATGGCAAATATAAGTTTAAACACATATATTTAGAACTTTACATATAAAGTGCCCAACCATAGCTTTGAGTGTCATAAATAGAAATAAGACTTACTTACCCTAAGACACTCATCTACATATAGTAGAAAGCCAAACCAGTACTGAAACGAGAATCAGTAGAGGTAATGGTATATAAAAGAGTATATCGTCGATCTGAAAAGGGAGGTAGGAGAAGAAATCTCTACGACCGATAACAGAGAACCTATGAAATAGATCCCCTAAAGGAAGACCATGGTATTCAAATAGGCAATACTCTCTTCACATCCCTCTGACATTCACTGCACTCTGAGAGGAAAACCGGGCTTCAGCCTGCTGCGAAGCGCATATCAACGTAGAATCTAGCACAAACTTACTTCACCACCTCCATGGGAGGCAAAGTTTGTAAAACTGAATTGTGGGTGTGGTGAGGGGGTGTATTTATAGGCATTTTGAGGTTTGGGAAACTTTGCCCCTCCTGGTAGGATTGTATATCTCATACATCACTAGCTCATGGACTCTTGCTAATTACATGAAAGAAATGTGCATGCTACCTATCTAGATATTCCTTCAACAAAGAATAACAAGAGAACAAAGAAAACTTGATAATAGAAATAAAGTGGAAGGATCAATATCCAATACATTTAATAATCTGCAGCAAGTATAACAAGTCATTTAAAACATGTTAAAGGGACAGTAAACACCTTGAGATTTGTTATATAAAATGTTTAGTTATGCATAATAAAACAGCTTTGTAATATATTTCCATTATTTTTTTCCATGTAATTTACCTCTGAAAATTGAGCAACTTCTAATTCTCAGAACTTAGAATGCACCTGCAGACTTCCCAGTGATAACCCTGCCACATAGCTTTATAAGATAAAATGCACTTTTTTTTTTCATTTCTAACTTTATGACTAGCCTTGTTGTCTGCTAACTAAAGATGGCTTCTCCAAATAAGGCAGATGATGGTGGGTGGAATTTGACTATTGAAAAATAATTGCTGTAAAAACATTAAAGGGACATTGTACACTAGATTTTTCTTTACATAAATGTTTTGTAGATGATCCATTTATATTAGCTCATCTGGGGATGTTTTTGTAAAAATGTATAGTTTTGCTTATTTTTAAATAACATTGTGCCGATTTTCAGACTCCTTACCAAGCCCCAAAGTTTTAGATGTATACAGATGTATACAGACTTCAGATTGCTTCTGTTTGTATAATGGGTTTTTTTCATATACACGGGAGGGGGAGGTTCTGCTCTCAGCCCCTTTCAGTGGGTGTCCCAGGCTTATTTCATTAACAGTGCTAAATTGTGAGCTTCTAGGTAAGTTTTTAAAAGGTTTTATACTGTATTTTTTATATCAGTATCTGTGCATATTATTCTTTATAGTAGTGTCTACTACATGCAGTTAAATGGAAATTGGTGTATACTGCCCCTTTAAATGGACAGTCTACACCAGAATTGTTTTTGTTTAAAAAGATAGATAATCCCTTTATTACCCATTCCCCAGTTTTACATAACCAACACAGTTATATTAATATACTTTTTACCTCTGTGATTACCTTGTATATAAACCTATGCAGACTGCCCCCTTATCTCAGTTCTTTTGACAGACTTGCATTTTAGCCAATCAGTGCTGACTCCTGATTACAAATTACAAAGTTCAAAAGGGGACAACAAATATGGTACAGTGTCCCTTTCTTACTACAAACCTTTGCAATTAATGTTATCTTTTGAAGTCACTGTTCATGGAAGGTCAATTTTCATCAATGAGTGCCCGGTTTTTAAAAATACTTTGTAAAACAGGGGCACTTTCATTGATGAAAATTTACATTGCACTGGATTTGAAGAAATACTTACCTTTTACTTCTGCAAAACCGGATCGCCGATCTCAGCCTCAGTTCTTCTGTACTGACGTCAGAAATGACAAAACCGGCTTCCTGCAATCATGGCTTGCACCCCAGAGCGTCCAGCTCGTGATGCCCGGCTGTGATTGTAGGAAGCCAGTTTCGTCATTGCTGTGGTCTACAGCAGGAAGAAGAAGGAGCGGGATCGTCGATCTGACTTTGCAGGAGTAAAAGGTAAGTATTTCTTCAAATCCAGTGCAATGTTAATTTTCATCAATGAAAGTGCCCTGTTTTTAAAAGTATTTTTAAAAACCGGGCACTCATTGATGAAAATTGACCTTCACTTTAAAGAAATATTGGGCTGTTACCAGATTATCATGTGTTTCCCTAGAAAATTATTACATCAGTGGGGACATTGACACAAAATCTGATGAACAAATACAATAAGGATTGCAACGCGATGTGTAGGTGTTAATCACAGACTGTAACAATGCCAAATGTCGCTCTACAACAAAAACTAATAAAAAAAAACACAACATATGCATTTTGACATGGTTTAACTTCTATTGTGAGACAAAGTACAGAAACCTGTTATATGTCACATGCTCTGGCGATTACTTTTGCGAATATTATGAGTGGTTAATCATTTTTAATAGGGAGGCTTCAGTAGCGGCTACTATAGATGTGCACATTTTTCTGCTCGTTTTTCACTGTGCACGTGAACGGATTGTGTACACATTTGCATCTGCTAAATGGGACACAAGCACCACCAAATGTGTTCACTTTTATATGGTTAATGACTGCACGGGCCGATTCCAGACTTGTAATTAATATGATTTTAAACATACACAGGTGTCTGGGAGATTTATAGCACAAAGAATGAAAGACCAATATTTGAACAATAAACTTGCTCTCAAAATACCTTACACAAATATATTGTGGAGCGAGCCCTATAAAAACTGCACAAAAGGATTCTCAGTTCATTTATCATCCCATTAAAAAAATACATCTGATATGTGCTGGTGCCGTAATTACACATGTTTTTATGTGCTGGTGCTGTAATTACACATGTAGTTTAGTGAATTTAATGTGTCACATATATATTATTATCTTTCCTGTAGGAGGTGTTGTTTTTAACTCCTGGTTTTAATACAATAACAAATACATTTGTACTATAAATCATAGAACATTACTACAAGTATTTTAATATATTCATGCAGAAACCTAAAAGTTAAAGGGATAGTCTAGTCAAAATTAAACTTTCATGATTCAGATAGAGCAGCAATTGTCAGCAATTTGTCATTTACTCCTATTATCAATTTTTATTCGTGCTCTTGGTATCTTTATTTAAATGTAAGCTCAGGAGCTGACCCATTTTTGGTTCAGCACCTGGGTAGTGCTTGATGATTGGTGGCTACATTTAGACACAAATCAGAAAGTGCTACCCAGGTGCTGAACGAAAAATGGTCCGGCTCCTATGCTTTCATTCTTGCTTTTCAAATAAAGATAGCAAGAGAATGAAGAAAAAATGATAATAGGAGTTAATTAGAAAGTTGGTTAAAATTGTTGCTCTATCTGAATCATGGAAGTTTAATTTTGACTAGACTATTCCTTTAACGACTGATAACATTCAGGGGTCGCAAATCTGTTTAGAATTTAGGAGCCAGTAAGAATATTTAGAAGCCAGACAGTGGTATTTGTACATATATATATGGAGAACAACTAAAAAAACATAGGATCCAGGAGTAAACCTCTAGGAGCCAGTGGCTCCTTGGTTCCTGGGTTTGTCAAGCCCAAATCTAGTTAAAGGAAAAAATGACATGCTTTCATTTGTTTGCAAGTAATTTTATCTATATTGACCTTGCAACTCTATGTGTTTAAACCTCATGGGTTAAACACATAGATAAAGTTATGTCCGGAAGCTTGAGTGGAAACTGATACAGATAAAATTGGTATCGCTAGTTGCACAGCTGGTTCATATGTCTAGCACTGATAATTGGTTTCTGCTCAGAACCAGTAGTGTTGCAGGGGTTAAATACATAGAATTGCAGGGTTGATAGTGATACAGTAACAATCGCTAACGAATGAGTGCATGCAATTTTTTCACTTTAATGGTCCTTTAAAACGAACAACCACAAAATATATATATATATATATATATATATATATATATATATATATAGTAAGTCAGGTGACGTATATTCTGCCAGCTGCACCTGCACAGAGTGTATAGGTCATGTTTATCTGGGGGCGTGTTTCCCGAGCTTGAAAAGTCTGAGCTTACCTGGTCCCAAATCATCTTTTGGAATGCCCTAGGAGGGCGTGAAATGCGTCAGAGGTGGTGACAGGGTGCACTTTTTGCTTCACTGTGAGTTTGACTCTTAATATTTTAATGCATATTAATTAATCTACCTACGTTTTATTAAGGCTGTGCCTAGTGTGTATTTCCCATTTGAGGATTTGCTACCTGGTTCCTTTCCTGTGTTATATGGGGGATTCTTTCTTGCTTCATATATATACTGTATATATATATATATATATATATATATATATATATATTATATTAATATAACTTTGTTGGTTATGCAAAACTGGGGAATGGGTAATAAAGGAATTATCTATCTCTCTTTTTTTTTTTTTTTTTTCTTTTTTTCCAAAGGCTTTATTGGAAGATAAAATTGAACAATTATTACACACAGATCAATCAATAGATCCATAAAGCAAACAAGACTAACAATGGGGTCTATGGGTAAGAGAGAATGCAGTCTATGGAGTTCAGTTTATAGATCACAAGTCCATTTCATATCTGCAGATATATAAGTGTCCACAGAGGTTGGCCTAGAGTGTAAAGATGTAGTTGGTTCTTCTGAGACAACTCCGGGAAACTGCAATTTACGAACATAAGTTTGTAGGCTAGTAGAACATATTTAAATTCTTATCCAGTACTGTGCCTACACTCCTCTGTAAGGAACAACCATTTGACCCCATATTCAGGAGAAACCGCTCAAGTAGAGGTGAATAAAAAGGTAAAAAAGAAGAGGGTGGGGGAGAGCGGAAGAAGGGGAGGATGTGGATAGAAGCTTGGTTCGAGGAGAATAACAGTAAAAGTAATAATAATGATAAAAATAAGAGTATAAATAAGCTGGACACCGATAAATAGGAGAGAGGGTGGGTGAGGCACGCCTCAAGGGCCCTGTCTCAACAGGGTGTGTGTTGTGGATTCCCAGTAGAAAAGTACCTCCTGAAAAAAGGCCATGTTGCCTGTTTTAAAGTATGAGTATTCTTCAAGGGATATAAGCTCCGAGGTGTTATGGATCCACTCTTGTAGTGTGGGTATATGTGGTGTTTTCCATTTTCTGGCTATTAAAAATTTGGCACTATTGATACCTATCTGTAGCAGCTGCCATCTGATTTTACATGGTTTTGCCTATCTTGAAGTTAAGGAGTGCTGTGGTTTGCTGTAGTTGGAACGATTCCCCAAACATTTTCTTAAAGTGTGTTTCTATACTTCTCCAAAGAGGAGCGATGTATTTACAATCCCACCAGATGTGAGACATTGTGCCCGTTTCCCCACACCCTCTCCAGCAAGAGGATTATCTATCTTTTTAAGCAATAATATTTTATAAGTAGACTTAGACTGTCCCTTTTAACTAATCTTCCATATTGATAACCTGATTACTGTATTTATTTCATTCAGTTTTAAACTACAATGTTTCTTGAGGAAATCACTGGTTGGAAAGGTACAGTGTTAATATGCAGATGTATAAAGTCAAATACACAATGGAATTAAAAAGTGCAGCTATTACTAGAGCGATGACACAAGTTCCTTTACTAATACAGTTTTTGGCTGGCTATCTGATTTCTGTATCCCGTTGTTAAATATCATCTACTTTTACAAGGGTGAAAACACCTGGTGCTTAATGCAAAGAAACAATGAGCTCAGACTGCAGCCTATTTGTCTCACATCTTATAACAGGGATGGCATGAGGATGTTGCAGGATATATATAAGCTCGAGTTAAAGGGATGTCACCTGAACTTAAAAGTAATATTTCCCACATCTATTCAGATTACTGCCCATAGTAAAATAAGACGCACCAGTTAGTAGCAAACTGAAATATATTAAACTATAAATCATTAACACACACTTCAGAAGATTCTCACCTGCTTTGGTTTCAGTATGAGTGACACTGCAATGATCTAACCTAAAAGTACATAAATATGTCCCTTTTTACTATGTGTTTAACACCTGCAAAGGAAGTAAAAGGGGTAGCTAAAGTTGAACACCTTGCTAGCTTCCATAACACTCCCAAGCAAGAAGTGGCTGCTAATTGGTCGTTACACATGAATGCCACTCCTGATTGGTTCACTGCAGTGTCCTTCCTTTGAAACATCAACCTGCATATTCTATTTTTTTTAATCTCTTTTATTGAGGTTATTTAGGAAAAATACAGCTTTAAACACAATTTCAATAGCATATACAATCATCACTAATTGTTTTGTTGGTACATGCAAAGTTATAAGGAAGAATACACAACACTATGTAAGGCTGGGAAATCAAAACAACACCGACACGCATAGTGCTACTGAATAATATGAATGGAACCTGTTGTTGTTGCTAAGCTATATAAGCCTCCATAACTTCAAATGGTCACTCATGGACCCATTCAAACTTTTATTACTCTGAGAAGGGATTTTAATGGTATATATAATTGTAAACCTCCAAGGGTGCTCAAGAGGCCACTTTTGGGTCTCATGTGTATGCATAGAAAAACAAAGAATGGAGGTTATCTGTAATAAAGGAGACCACTTATGGGCCTCAAAACTAGACAAACCTCTTGCTTAAACTCAACTTAAAGTTAACAAAATACAATAGACTATCCCCTATCAGATTAACATTAGTAACAGTACAGGGAATGCCTCCATAAGGGAGCTGTGGCTTTTTCAAAGGCACTCGGTTGGAATAGAAGGCTATATGGGAGGACAAAGAGGGCTAGTAAAGAATATATAGTATATAAAAAAAATGATGATGGCTCAGTATATGGAATAAATTAATTCTCAGGGTACAGTATATGGGCAGTATTAAAACTCTTAGTCATGCGAGGGGCAGCTTGTGACCTTGACAGAATGGCTAAAAGATTATTTATTTAGGTTGGCAAAGTAAGGGCAATAATGTTGGAAAGTTAGGGTTGATAGGATCCCGCTGCTATGGCTCATATTTAGCATACCGTTAACTTACTGGGTCGTAATTAGGGCATAAAAGAAAAATAATTAGAGTATCGAGAGATCACCTTTATAGCCTTCTATAAAACTGTATGAATAACCTTAACCCCAGTTCCTACAGATCACTCCTGTAGTATACTGATTATATAGACAGGAAGCTGTACCTATAAGTTATGGAGATCTTATGTAAAAGGAGCCTTAATTATGGAAATTATAGTGAGCACAGTCCCAGACCATAAAACTTTATGTTATTAAACAAACATGCAAAGTTACCCGACTACAGTATGGTACCATTGTGTATAAGTAAAAAGGATCCTCATGTTAGGAATAGGGTTGGGTCTTACTGTTCCGGCCGCAAACGGCGCTTCCCGAGAGTTAATTGTGGGATAGAGGATCCCTATCTAGAGTGGTGTTAAAGCTGAGTGCATTTATTTAAATTGCTATAATATGGAACTAGGGTCATACATATAATTAACTGAGTGATAGAGGGCATCTCTGATATGAGCAGATGGAAAACACTAGTTGTGAAAAAGCAGCTCGCTAGATGACACTTGGCGTATTCATAAGCCTGTCATATTATTATGTACCAGCAATATTGCTTAAGGATGAGACCACCTGTTACTTTCAGCATATGGTTGAACATATTACGGAATTAGTAGAGTTATCTCAATAGTATTTTTAGCATGTACCAAGTCTGGCGGTTGCCAGAGAAACAAAGCATTCCTATCTAAAATCACTGTCCACACGGTAGCTTCTAGTGAAAAGTGTAAACTTCAACATAAATACACAGAATGAGATGAGCATATAATCTTGGACGGCCCTTGCAATGGTAGGCACATATAGTCTGACAATGGTAGTCCTCATATGAAGCACTCTCGTAGTGAAGAATGACAATAGGGTTCTGGCAGGTATTTCTGTTATATAGGCATCACTGAGAAACTTTTAAGTGACCATAGAATTTCAGAGACCAGCCAATGAAAGACTACTGGTGTGGGTTTCAGTGTACACGGATAGTGAGCCCTCAGCTGTAATAAATGAGCATTGTCAGCCTATTCCTAAACGTAGGGAAACAGTACCTGCTTTAGAATGAGCTCTCTCATGTCTCCTCTGATACAGAGAGGTGGTCATCCATGAGGGGTACATGGTGACAAAGGATAACACTGCAGATGACCCAGCACCACAACTTCCTATTGAATGCTGTCACCTTTGGCGGTTCAGCCGGACTACCGACAGAGAGCAAGATGTGGTTGGTAACTCTCTATGTTCTGCTGGGACCGCATGGATGCTGTAGGATCGCTCTTTCTAGTTTGGGCTGCCGTGGCCATATTGTGTGGCAGTGGGTCTGGTTTTCTCAGGGCAGAGATCCAGAGCAGGGTAAGGCATACCTGTGTCTTCCTGCTTTCAGGCAACAGAAAGGCTGCTGATTCACTGTCCAAGCTCTCTCTATCGCCGGTGTAACAGGAGGTGAGTACTGCATGGAACTCTTTATTCTCTGCGGCGCCATCCGATTCCTCTTCTTTAGTTGGTAAGAATGGAAGCCTCTCGTGTGTAGCTTTCTGGGGGGTAGTTAAGTGTCCACCTGGCTCTTTAGCTTCACCACTTTTTTAAGGGTTACCCTCGGGAGCGGTCAGTGATGTGCGCCCGGTAAAGGCCTCAGGAGGAAGCTGGAATGCATTTCTAAGAGTGTCTGAGAAGGCCTCTTGATAATAGGAGAGCAGATTGCTTATTTTGCTGATAAAGTGAGTAGCCTCCACGGAAAACATATTAGGGGATAGTCAGCTCAGTGTTTTGTGAGGAGGTTCTTGCAGTGTTTTGCGAAGTGTCACTGCACTTTAACGACAGAGGTACGAAAGTACCCTGCTGGGGGGTCAGATGGTAAGCCGCAACCTGTGAAATGTTCCGGGGGACTGAATCCAGGACCAAATCTATAGAGTATTGGTATTATTCAGAAGAGCTGTCACTACTGCAGAGTATTCTGTAATTTACAACACTCGATGAAGCGTTGAAAAGGGGATTGAGTGCAGATTATTGTGAAGATATAAAGCAGCAAACAATCTTGCAACCTATCATGGCCACCGCCCGGAAGTTCCCCCCTGGGTAGTCTATTTTAACTATGTACAGTAGAGACCTTAACCTGAGGGCCTGAATAATAAACCCCCCCCATAAATTATGCTAACCTGATCATTTTCTTTTCTTCAGATGGAAAGATTCCACAGCTGCATTCATTACTTTTGGGAATTCAGAACCTGGCCACCAGGAGGAGGCAAAGACAACCCAGCCAAAGGCTTAAAATACCCCTCCCACTTTGCTCATCCCCCAGTCATTCTGCAGAGGAACAAGGAACAGTAGAAGAAATATCAGGGTGAAAAGGTGCCAGAAGAACAAAAAACAGATGCCCCACAGAAAAAAATTATCAGGTAAGCATAATGTATGTTTTTCTTCATAAATGGAAAGAGTCCACAGCTGCATTAATTACTTTTGGGAAAACAATACCCAAGCTATAGAGGACACTGAATGCAAAAACGGGAGGGTAAAAGAGGAGGCCCATTCTAAGGGCACCAGGCCTGAAAACCCCTACCCAACAAAATTCTGCTTCGTCCGAAGCCGAGAACAACTTTGAAAAAAGGAAAAGGCCCAAGCACACTGACCCGCAGATAGTCCACAGCCTTGCTAGAGACCGCAGGAACTAGACTTGACTGAGTCAACAGCCTCCAAGAGACACCGTTGCCCAGCTGTCTGTCTCCAAACAACACACCCCTTACTAAAGAAACGGAACAAACTACCGTATTCTTCCACAAAGAAGAAAAGGCACGGAGAAAACATGATTGTACTTGTAAAGCGCGGCTAATCCCCCTTAAGGGACTCAAGGCGCTGCTCATTTTATCAACCTCGAAAGGAGGAAAGGTTGAGTAGACCTCGCCGGGGATCGAACTTGCAAGCCTCAGTTTGCTACAGTGCAGAGTAGCCACAGTGCATTAGTATGCTGAGCTAGCTGTCCAACTAGCATAAGGAACTCCAGACCAACAGAGACCCACCAGTCTCATAGAAACAAGGGGAGGCAACGCCCAGACCCCAGAAAAACAAAAACCACAGGATAAGGCCGGGAGTCCGAAACAGAGAGGATCTTCCCCTAACACAGTGTAACCACACTCTAAAAAGCAACTGAAGACAAAGGCCCCCAAAGTCGCAAGTAGCTCAGAATACTGAAATATTCAGAAACGAAACCTCATGCAGCAAACTCAGATAGGTCTGACGAACAACACCTGAAGCAAAAACACTGCACGCTGCAGTCATCAAAAAATTACTCTGAAACTTAAATACTTGCAGGGCAAGCAGAAAACAGCTGAAGATAGGATCCTTTAGATTGCTAAGTATCCACTAACCAGCAGATAATGTTGCAGGCTATCAAACAGCTGCCAGTCTGTCCCACAAATCTTGAACATGGAGAAAGGAGAAACCTCAAGAGGATTACCGTACCTCGAATGCTCAGAGGACGAATTTAGCAGTGCAACAGATCTCAGATCCTGCTCCAACACTGGACCAGTCCAAGCGACAGACATGTCTGATAGACGGGGGGGGGGGGGGCAGAAAGACCCCAACCACAAGCCCCCAGGGAATTGTAAAAAAAAGGGGGGACTCACCCACCTCAACAGAGCTCAGGTGCCAACCCAATCCGCTCCTCCAAAATAAGGCACTCCCAAGGAGAACCCCCTGGGACCTGGAACAGAGAAAAGTGCAAAAGATCAGTAGGAAGACCTATCACAGCTCTCAGACAGTCTCTACGTAGAGAGATCAAATTCCAACAGGTGAAACAGAGCTCACAGAGCAGCAGATGCTGCCCCTTACAGAAATAAGCCACCTGATCCAATGTCCTACACACATGGCAGGACAAAGACCCTCCAGAGAGAGAAACCCCAGCTCATAAGGAAGACAAACTATCCCCTCAAAAGGGAAGGGCACAGATAAGAACAGCATACATGTTTACAAGACATGAAGCCAAAGTATGATCAAAACACGGACCAAATTAAAAAATCATCCAGACACCACTGTTGACCCAACAGAGAAAAAACTCCCCATGAAGTGAATTTTGACAGTGATATCATAAAGTCAATCTTCCGCTTGGAGAAAGTCACCAGGTATATTGAACAGTGACAAAATAAAAGTTTGTTTGTTGGACTGGCTTCCTGAGACACTGCGAGCCTTGAAAACGACGGAGTACTGGAAACCATCTAGGCAAGGACTGCCTTCCAGGATATCCACTTCTCCAGGACATCTCGACGGGGATTCGTTCACACAGCCAGCTGGTTTGCTGTTCAGAATACCAGCCTGTCTCTAATAGGCACAAGAGAGTGCCTTCACGCTTGTGAGTACCCTGTATCTTGTCCAGATTTGTGTTTGGGTATCCATTGATCTACACATGTGGCACCTCTGTTTCTGTTTTTTACAGTTGTCCATCTAAGAAAATTATATCACTTGTGAAGTGAAGACCGAGAGCTGCCTTTTCCACTTACTCCTTTTCCAGACGGACATTTTTTGGGACTTTATTTGCACCGTTTTTATTGGATACTATCCAGTGAAACGTGTGTATAATCACATATATATACATTTTGTTTTATCTTTTTGTAGATATCTATTATCACAATCCTTTTAACTAAGTTTATATTTGATTTTAACAATTTATGTATTAATTTTTTATTTTTGTTTTTGCTTTTATAATTTTTCATGGGTTTTTTACATTAGGACCTTCCATACCACCTGTCAAATAAGCGCCTCCTATAGGTTCTCTGCCACAGAGTTTCCAGTCTATAGTAGTTCAAGCCCAATGAGCTAGCCCCTATGTCGCAACATAGGGTCCATAAAAAATTGGGTCGTGCCGAACCAGTCCACAGGACCATAAGTTTCCAGACATCCAAGAAGGATCCAAGACAAGAACCCTGGACCCGGGACCCAGAATCGTCCTAGAACGAACAACACCCCCAGGGAACACAAGATACCCCGTCTGAAGCAATCAGACCTCACAGGGGATGATAACCAGGGAACCCGGAGAACGGGTACAGGACTCACTCGTAATTCCCAGCCCAAAGGGAAGAGAACACCCTTGGCCGGAGGTCAACACCCCCCCCCCCCAACAAAGTGCTAGGCCGCGACAAAGTCACGCAATTTTTCTAGAGCCCAAAGGCCCCAAGGGCAACACAAGAGAAATGAGAACGAGAACAGAGTCACCCGAAAGAAAAAGTAGAAAAGGCTAGTCTCCATAATCCTTTCAGATTAACGTTCCAGAGGACCACACCCAAGGGAGAAGAATGCAAAGCATCCCAAACCTAGGCAAAAAAACATCTCCTAAGCAAAAAAGCTTGGAAAAAGAGACAACACCTTCTATTGCCCCTGATATGGAGATGACTAACTCTCGAAGGAAGACAGAGCCACACGGCCTTCACTTCCTAATTAAGCGGCCAAAGCTGCCAGAAAAACCGGACGCAGTCCAGAAAGTCTCGACCCAAAGGAAGAGAATCTCTAAAAGGAACAAGTCCTAAAAGTACACTTCCAACCCACAACAGGAAGGAACCCTCTAGTTCCCGGAAACATCGGAAATGACTGAGCATGTCGCCGTGGATCTCAATGGAGTCCTGGCCCACTAGATTGAAAGGCGAATGAGGACTAAACCAATCCCCCATGCCCCTAAGCAACTACGGACCATCAAGTCCTCTCAGGATGCTAGTTGAAGCTTGTAAGATAACAAGTTAACAACACAAATCATATTGTGATCACTAGGCGCCCTCACCAGACCAGCCTGACATAAAAAGGTGCCACGTGTCTGAACTAGGCCTGAAAGACAGAAGGATCTGTACCCAGTCAGGACCAGCCTGAAACCAAGGGCCACAGCACTGTCAAGGCCACATAGAGTCTCCCCCGAGATGGGGGGATAAAGAACAGTCAGACAGACTTTTGTAAACAGTGCTGTGCCTTTCTATAACGAAAGGCACAACATACCTCAGCCGGGACAAAAAAAACCCACCGGCC